>NC_029794.2:35053982-35054698 GCF_000816755.2 Arachis ipaensis | reverse complement strand
GTGGTTTAGGCTCCTCCAGCTTTTCCTTGAGCTGTGACAGCTGCTTATTTCCTTGTTCATCAACCACGGGCTTTTCCAGTTGGGCTGGTTGTGCTTCAATGTTTGCTTCCTCTGTCAGCATTTCGTTACGATCTGTACTTGGTTCTTTATTTTCTTGGTCAGCTTCTTGGGAGAGTTTGAAGACATTGAAGCTGAGTTGTTCATCATGGATCCTCAATATTAGCTCTCCTCGCTCCACATCTATGAGTGCTCTGGCTGTAGTTAGGAATGGTCTTCCCAATATGATTGGGTGAGTGTGACTCTCTTCCATGTCCAAGATGACAAAGTCTGTGGGAAGAAAGTATTTCCCAACCTTTAACAACACATTTTCCACCACCCCTATTGCTTGTTTTTGAGTTTTGTCAGCTAGCCTGATAACCACATCCGTGGGCAATATCTCATTGATCTGCAGTCTCTTCACCAGGGCTAAGGGCATTAAGTTGATGCTTGCTCCCAAATCGCAGAGTGCTCTATCAAACATTATTTCTCCTATGGCACAGGGGACATGAAAACACCCTGGATCTTTTCTTTTCGTAGGCAACTGCGGTTGAATGAGGGGCACTGCACCCCTTGTTCATCACTATAGTCTAGCCTTTCTTGAGTGAGCTTTTCCTAGGAAGCAGCTCCTTCATATACTTGATATATGCAGGCATTTGTTGGATAGTCTTGATGAATGG
>NC_029794.2:35051899-35053751 GCF_000816755.2 Arachis ipaensis | reverse complement strand
AGAGTTGTAATTCTTGGAGTAAGGATCATGGTTCTGCCTAGGTGAATTCCCAATGTAGTTAGCTTGCTCCTGACTACCCTCTGCTTCTTCATTCACTCCTTCTTGGGTCGTTGATAAAGTGGCGATTGCTGCCACTTGGTTCCTCTCCATCTTCTTGGTGAGGTCAGCCAGCTGTTGGGTAATGAGCTTGTTTTGGGCCAACAGAGCATCTACATTGTTTAGCTCTATTACTCCTCTTGTGTTTTCTCTCTCGGAAGCATAGAAGTAGTCGTTCTCTGCTACTGTTTCAATGACATCTATAGCCTCCTCAATGGTTTTTTTCTTGTTCAAAGATCCTCCGGATGAATGGTCTATGGCCTTCTTTGACTCATAAGAGAGCCCTTCATAGAAAATGTGCAGCTGCACCCATTCGTTGAACATGTCAGGTGGACACCTCCTTGTTAGGTCTTTAAACCTTTCTCATGCTTCATAGAGAGTCTCACCATCTTGTTGCCTGAAGGTTTGGACCTCAGCTCTCAGCCTATTGATTCTTTGAGGAGGGTAAAATCTTGCTAAGAATTTGTTCACCACGTCTTCCTAAGTTGTCAAGCTTTCCCTTGGAAAAGATTCCAACCACTTGGCTGCCTTATCCCTGAGTGAGAATGGAAATAAGAGCAGTCTATAGGCGTCAGGATGAACACCATTAGACTTCACTGTGTCACATATTCTTAGGAAGGTGGTTAAATGTTGATTTGGGTCCTCTTGGACACTTCCTCCGAACGAACAGTTGTTCTGCACAAGGGTGATGAGCTGTGGCTTCAGTTCAAAATTGTTGGCATGGATGGTTGGCTTTTGAATGCTACTTTCACAGTTTCCTGGGTTTGGATTGATGTAAGAGCCTAAAACTCTTCTATCCTCCCCAGCATGATTTGCTCGACCTCTTCCGCCATGGTTGTGAGCCTCTTCTTCATGATGGTTTTCCATGTTTTCTTCCATGTTGGGTTCAAAGTATTCCTCAAATTGTTCCTCCTCTTCTTCAACACCTACTACACGTTTTTCTCTTGCCTCCCTCCTTAGTCTAAGGAAGGTTCTCTCAAGTTCAGAATCAAAGGAAGTTGAAGCCCCGCTTCTTCTCCCTGTCATACAACCAACAAGTACAAGCAAATAGAATAGGTGCAGAAAGTATATCTGTCAGAATTACTATTAGTGTGAGTGATGCAATATATCAAACAGTTAGTGGGTTAGTGCGATGAAGTGTAAATAACAAAGAAAAAGTAGGGGGAAGGGAAGAAATTAACTAAAGCAAGAAGTAAATAACTCAAACAGAAATTTAAATCAAACAAAAATAAAATGCTCAATCTAGTTATCCTCCAATCTAATCATTGTTGATGCACAATCAATCCACGTCAACGGCGCCATAAACTTGATGCACGAAAAACTTGTCTCATTTGTCGTCAAGTAAAAACTCACAATAGAGTGAGGTCAAATCCCACAAGGATTGATTGATCAAGCAACTTTAATTAGAGGAATGTTCTAGTTGAGCGAATCAGAAATTGAGTTGAGAATTGCAGAAAGTTAAATGCGGAAAAGTAAATGACAGAAAGTAAATTGCAGAATCTTAAATGGGAATGGGGGAATTGCTCATAAATGTAAATGACAGAAATTAAAGAGAATGGGTAAGATCAGAAATGGGGAGTTCATTGGGCTTAGGAGATATTGCATTCTCCAGATCAATCTCATTTACATCTCTTCCTCAATCAATGCACTCATTGATCTCCTTGGAAATCTTAAATGATTGAATTACAATTTCTTGTAATTAAATCTCTCAAATCTTGATCAATAGCCAATTCCTTGGTCAATTGCTCATGAGAAG
>NC_029794.2:35049104-35051820 GCF_000816755.2 Arachis ipaensis | reverse complement strand
AAAATGAAAACAAAGATGGAGAATACATGATGAAAACTAGAAGAGCAGAGAAAGTAAAATACAAGAAGTAGTTCTATGCTATTTTTCCAACTCCCAGCAACTCCCTAAATAATTCAAAGCTACTCCTATATATACTACTCTTCTCATCTTCTAGTTGGCTCTTCAAGTCTTGGGCCTTTGGATCTTGAGTTTGGAGCAGTTCTTTTCTTCATTTGGGCTTGGCTTTACTTGCAGAGAGAAAGTGTGAAGTGGGCAGAGACTTTAGCTCAGGGCGTTAGGGGTGTTAATGTTTAGTGAAAATATGAGTTCGAGAACGTTAGTGACAATCAACTTTCTCACTAACGTTCCTAAGTAAAAGCCACGTTAACTTCAACGTTAGTGACACAAACGTTGCCACTAACGTTGCCTCTAGGTCCTTCGCACACGTTGTTGGGGCTTAACTTTCCCAATAACGTTGAAAAGCCCCCCTTGCTCCTACGTTAGAGCCCACGTTAACTTAGTTAACGTGGCTCTTTAACGTGGGCTTGCCATCCTTCAAGAACGTTAGTGACACTCAACATTGTCACTAACGTTCCAATGTGCCCCCATGTCTCACGTTAGAGCCCACGTTAACTTAGTTAACGTGGCTCTTTAACGTGGCATTGCTTAGCCATCCCCAACGTTAGTGACAATGTTGAGTGTCACTAACGTTGGCTCAACTTTTGCTCATCCACGTTAGCTTAACTAAGTTAACGTGGGAGTTAACGTGGCTCATAGTGGCTTGTGTGGCTCCTTCCAACGTTAGTGACAATGTTGAGTGTCACTAACGTTGGCTCAACTTTTGCTCATCCACGTTAGCTTAACTAAGTTAACGTGGGAGTTAACGTGGCTCATAGTGGCTTGTGTGGCTCCTTCCAACGTTAGTGACAATGTTGGGTGTCACTAACGTTGTCGACCACCCTTGCCTCTTCACATTAGCTCCCACGTTAACCAAGTTAATGTGGGAGTTAACGTGGCATTGTACACTGAGGCCAACGTTAGTGACAATGTTGAATGTCACTAACGTTTGGTTCCTTTCCCCTTTTAACGTTAGAGGCCACGTTAACTAAGTTAACGTGGACTCTAATGTGGCCACTTATGAGTATTGGCCAACGTTAGTGATAATGTTAAGTGTCACTAACGTTGGCTCAAATTTCCTTCTTCACATTAGAGCCCACGTTAACTTAGTTAACATGACTCTTAACGTGGGTAATGATGGCTTCGAGAGCGTTATTGGCAGTCACTTTTCTCATTAACTTTGCAAGTTACCTCCCATTCCTTGCTTCCTTTGGTCCTGAAATCAGGCAATAGAGTGCATCAAAGTTCTAGTCCAAGTCATGGGTAATGCAACATACAATTTGTCACTAAACTCATGCAAAATCCTCATGAAATCATGTAAAATGCAGAATGTATGCTTGAATCCAGGTGTAAGTGAATATTTACCCAAAATCAGCTTATTTCCTAAGAAAATGCAGGAAACTACCCTAAAAACAGTAAAGAAAAGGTCAGTGAAACTGGCCAAAATGCCCTGGCATCAAAGGTTCATTTAAATCAAAGGAAGACATCTCTACTAAAAGACCACTTGAGTTGCTACATATTGATCTATTTGGTCCAACAAGAACTCAAAGCTTATGTGGTAAACATTATGGTTTGGTGATTGTGGATGACTACACAAGATTTGGTTGGATTTTATTTCTTGCTCATAAAATGATGCCTTTGTAGCTTTTGAAGTTTTCAGTAAAAGGATTCAAAATGAAAAAGATTTAAAGATTGTTTCTATTAGAAGTGATCATGACAAAGAATTTGAAAATTAATCTTTTGAGTTATTTTGCGAGGAATTTGGAATATCACAAATTTTTTCTTGCCTAAGAACACCACAACAAAATGGTGTTATTGAAAGAAGAAATAGAAGCATTCAAGAAATGGCAAGGGTTATGCTTTGTGAAAGTGATGTATCAAAATTTCTTTGGGCTGAAGCTGTTAATACAACTTGTTATATTTTAAATAGAACAATCATAAGAAAATTTTTGAAGAAAACTCCTTATGAACTTTGGAAAGGAAACCCATCAAATCTGGATAATCTTCATATCTTTGTATGCAAATGTTTTGTCTTAAACAATAAAAAAAATTTAGGAAAATTTGATCCAAAAGCATATAAATGCTTATTTGTAGGATATTCCACAACTAGTAAAGCATATAGAATTTTCCATCAGAATAATTGAGGAGTCTATATATGTTACCTTTTGTGATACTAACATGGTTCAAAGTATTTTACAAGAATTCGATGCAAGAAACCAAGTGGAGAACAACAGCATTGAAGCCCAAAGTCAAGAAAAGAAAAATTCTGGGCTACCTGAGTGTGAACCTGTTGCTGCAGAAGACTCTATAGGAGATAATTATGTTTTATCTCCTAAAACTGGTAAAATCTCTGGGAATACCAGTTCTTTTGATAGATTACCAAAATTTCTGGTTTAGTATGGAGTTTAAGTTTGATTTGGGTTGTCAGAGTTCTAGGATTGTCTCTGGCTTCCCCGAGACCTTATATATTATCTATGTGGACACCTTTACCATGCTGAGAACCTCAGATTCTCATTCCACACATACATTGTTTTTCAGATGCAGGTCAAGAGACACCTCGTTGAGCATTTGGAGATTCCCTGTGCAAGCGTAGATTTCAGTTTTGGCTGTAATATTTTTT
>NC_029794.2:35035868-35049010 GCF_000816755.2 Arachis ipaensis | reverse complement strand
TATACTTTGTATTTTGCCCCTCCTAGAGGTTGACTTGGAGAAACAAGTGTATTTATCTTATCTTTTAAGATACTTTTGGAATATGTATGTATGTATGTATGTATGTATGTATGTATGTATGTATGTATGGATACTCTGGTTGGCCTTAACATTGCAGGTCGAGTCTGGAGCTTGATAATTGTATTTTTAGAACTCTGATCCTTATATGTATATTACTCTTTTCCTTTCATTCTTTTATCCTTTTATGCTTACCCGGACGTGAGTGATGCAATTTTCTGATATGCTTTTGTTTAACTTCTTTTTCAAAGCTCCTAGTTATAATTTTCTTTCAACTATATTTATATACATCTTTTCTTTTAGAAGTCGTAATACTTCACTACCTCTGATTTACGAACTTAAGCGTAAAGCTTTGTGTGGCAGTGTTCCGGGGGTTACCTGAAACGGAGTGGTCGATCTCGGACGAGACCTTCTAATCCGGTTATGGCTACTGTGTCCAACTTCTTGCAGTGGAGGAGCTGCTCAGTCCTTGATCACCGGTGGGTGGTGGTACCTGCAAGAGACTCCGATGCTTAAGTCAGTACAGGCTTTAGGCAGGTTTTTTGTAGAATTGGAGTATGAGTTATACCTAGGTGCTCCAGTGTATTTATAGTAGCGATTGATGATCTTCTTTTTAGATAAGTTTGTTATCTTATCTTATATTTTTGTGAGTGAGATCATATCTTTGGCCAACCGCCTTCTAGTAGTTGGTGGTCTTTTCATTCTGGGTCTTCTTGGGCCTCTGTGGTGATCTTCCGAGCTCTTTGTAGAGTGTTCATTTGTAATGGGCCAACCTTTAAAGAGGTTGGTCTTTTGTCTTCATGCAACCCATACCCTATAGCTTGGTCCTGGGTATGAACAGTGCCCCTGCTTTAGATTCGACCTTTCCACGAGGTTGTGCTTCCGAGCTTCGACCTCTTTGGGGAAGTCGTGTTCAAGCATCTATTCGGATGCACCCGGCCTGCTCCCTCTTGTGCAATTTTCGTGTCTTTAAATGCCATTTCAAAATGGAAGCATTTTTGCTTTCGCTCCTTAATTGCTGCATCGTTTTTCGAGGGCGTTATTTCCTTGGGAGCATGCGAGCGCTTTTAAAGCCTATTGATTGGGCTTTTATTCCAATTGCTATTTCTTTTCCCTCTTTGTATTTTGTTTAAAATCAAAGGGGTTTTGCTTTTCAATTTCTTAGTTCTTTTTTGCCTTCGCATTTTCTAGAAAAAGAGCTTCTTTCCTTTGCCTTTGTTCCTTCGATTTGCCCCCAGTTTTCTTCTTTCTCTGAGGCTTCGAAGAGTTTGTTGGTGTGGATCGTTCGTGGCTCTGCTGTGTGCTCGCTGCCACTGTTTCATCTTGCTGCAGGTTGGTGCTTGTTTTATGTCTTCCACGTTTTGTTAGTTGATAGTTGCAATCCTCCTTTGTGCTGGCTTCTGGTGATGCTGCATGCTTTTATTTCTTGAAAAGTTTTGATCTTTCATTTTGTTATCTGTTTTGAATAATGCTGGCGCTTGGGTATTTGGTTTTTCTTCGGGCTTAACTTTTTGCTGAAAGGGCTAGGGATTTTGCATTTCTTCCTTTCTGTATCTGCATTTCCTCCAAAGGGTGTTCCTGGGTTTTGATGATGATCCTCTTGTTTTTGTGAACCTTGGGGCGCCCTTTCATTTGCTGTCTGTTTGTTCGCTACTTTTTATTCTGCCCGAGTTGTTTGGTGGTGACGCCTCTTTCATTTTCTGGCTTGTAGGTGTAGTTTCTATGTCTCGTAGAAATATTGTTGAGATGTCTACAAAGGTCCCTCCTGGTATGGCTGACTGGTTAGATTCCATAGTGTTAATGTATGTTACTCTAGCAGACCCAGAGTATTGTGAAAAGTTTAGGAGGTTTCATAGGATCTGCAAGAATAGGGAGGATGAGAAGAACTACGAGCTGTTGTCACCCGACCCCGAGAAGAAGGTTAGTTTCCCTCCCTTAGGTCGTGCAGAACGTCCCTTCTTTTACGCTTATGACTACTTTTTTACCAAATTAGGTATTACCTTTCCCTTTACCGCGTTTGAGACTAATATCCTGTGGAACTGTAACGGGGCTCCTTCCCAGCTTCATCCAAACTCTTGGGCTTTCATGAAGATTTTTCAATTGTTGTGTTAGGAGCTGGGTGTCCGACCTACCATTTCTCTTTTTCTTTATCTGTTTGTGATGACCAAGCCGAAAGTGGCCAAGAAGAAGGCTTCTTGGATCTCTATCCGGGCTACTCAGGGAAAGAAAGTCTTTTCTATTTTTGATGATTCCTTCCACGATTTCAAAAACTTTTATTTCAAAGATCGGGCTGTTGAGGATGTTCACCCCTTCTTTCTAGATGAGAACAATGAACTGACCTTCCCTCTTTGGTGACAGAAGGACCCTGTAGTTCTTAAGTATCCTTTAGAGAGTCTTGATGAGGTGGAGAGGGCCTTTGTGGGCATTTTGGAGGAGCACTGAGGGGAGCCTCTTCATCTGGATACTAAGAGATTTTTAGAGAATTCTGATCTTCTCCGTTCTGAGCTATGTAGTGCCCAACTTATTTTTTGGAAATTTCTTCTTTTTTTTTGTCGTGGTCTTGTCGTTATCTGCTGTATAACTTTTTTACTGGTTTCCTTTTTCAGAGATGGTGTTGAGTTCTGATTCGATGAAGGATTTTCATAAGGCTAAGAAGGCGGTGGCTACCCAGAATTTATCTATGAAGACATTAGGGGAGGGCTCTTCCCAACTCCCGCCGAAGAAGTCGGACTCGGGCCCTTAAGGACGGAGGAAGATTATCCCGACTCCTCAAGTTCGGGTGTTTTCTGCTGATCCGCCCCTTTTGTCTTCTGGTGTTGCCTCTTCTCCTCCTCCCTCTGGGCCTTCTCCTAAGAGGCCGAGGACTGCTAGGACCTTTAATCTTAACGACAAGGAGTTTGATGGTGTGGCCTTTGTTGCTGAGCACATCGCCCCTCATGGTCATGTTCTGACTGATGACGTGTCCATTCTGTACCACCTTGACTTCATATCCAGCAATAGCCTTCGGATGGCTAATCTTAGTGCTTCTCTCTCGAGGGAGTTCAAGAATTCTCCTATCCACGCCACTAGCGCCTTTCTTGAGAATGCCAAGCCTGATTATGACAGGGTGGAGGGTCTGAGATAAATTACATAATGCTATTTTTCTGTAATATATGTTGTATTTTTTACATCCAAATAATGGATGGCAGCACTCCTGAGATTCTTCCTAAGAGATGGATGACAGTCATAAAAAAATAGATGGCAAGTTATAGAAAAATGGATGAACTCTTGCTTGTGTCAATGAAGGATTTTATCCAAATCTTGAGTTTGTGTAGACTGTGTAATGTTTCCATTAGCTTTATTTTTTAAAGAAAAACAGTAATAGTTATGTAAAACAATACTATATGGAATTATGTTTGGAACTATTGACATTGAAAATTTTTTTTATGTATAGTTATGTCTTATATAGAGAAATTGTGTTATAAAAGATTTAGTTTTTAAATTTTGATATTAAAAAATAAATTTTTAATTTGAGAATATGTAAATGAAATAAGATTAATGAATGATTCGAAATTAAAAATAAATAAATAACTACAAGGTTTGTGGAGGTTTGAAAATCTCACAAAATAGTTAATTTGTGTTAAATTAAAAAATTAATTTGTGGGGCTTTTAAATTGCCACAAAAGTGATTTAAAACTACCACAAAATTTCAATATAAAACCCCCACTAAACACATACAAAACCTCCACTGAATAGATTGTGGAGGTTTTTAAAAATCCCCCACAAAAGACCTCGTGACACCTCAAATTTTGGGGATTTTAGAAACCCCCACAAACTATTTGGTGGGGTTATAAACCTCCACAAATAAAAAAAAAACTGCCACAAATAAACATAAACCTTGTAGTGTAACTCCTTGCTCCAAGGTCTATGTTATATCAACACTCATTCCTTAACTGTACTGTATGATTCTGGTGCATCGCATTCCTTTATTTCATTAATTGTTGCACGGGAGTTGGGATTAGTTTTCTTTAAACTGACTTTTAACCTAATTGTCAATACACCCACTGATGACGGAACATCTTATACCCTTTTTCAGTACATTTTAGAGTGTTTTTAGTAGTATTTTATTTAGTTTTAATATGTTTTAGTGTAAAATTCACCTTTTGGATGCTAATTTGAGTTTTTGTGTTTTTCTTATGATTTTAGGTGATTTTTGGGCGAAACTGGCAAGTTTTGGCAAAGTCTGATTCAGAGGCAAAGAAAGGATAGCAGATGCTATCAAGTCCTGACCTCCATGCATTCTAATGAGCATATCCTGAGCTATAGAGGTCCCATTGATGTGCTCTCAATGGCTTTGGAAAGCAAACTTCCAGGGCTTTCCAGCAATATATAATGGTCTATATTTTTCTTTGGAAATGACTGCCAAAAACGGGCGTTGAACGCCTAACTTACCCCCTCTCTGGTGTTCAACGCCCAAGAAGGACCCAGGCTAGCGTTGAACGCCCAAAACTAGCGTTCAATGCCACTAAAGGAGCACAAGGCAGCATGGACACCCCCTAGTGGGCATTCAATGCCCACTCATCCCAGTTGGATGCCAAGCTCAGCCCAAACACTCACCAAGTGGGCCCAGAAGTAGATTTTTGCACCTTTTAGCTTAGTTTATCTCATTTTTGTAATTTCTATTTGTTAGATTAGTATATATAGGAGAAGATCACCCAAGTTTAGGATCTTCGAATACATCATACACTATTTCTGTTTTCTCTGTAAAGTATGAGCAACTAAACCTCCTAAGTTAAGGATAGGAGCTCTGCTCATTCCCATGGATTAATATCATTACTTTTCCACTTTAAAATTTGTGTGTTTCTATTCTATGATGCATTTTTGTTCTTCATCCTTATGAATCTAGGGTGGAACAGAAGTATGACCCCTTATTCTACATGAGCTCTTGCGAGTCCGTGATAGGATAGTATTGAGCTGCAGCTTGAGAATGCATCACAGGTTCCAATAGAGTATCTGGGCTAATTGGGATAAGTAACATAAAATCTCATTAGTCATCGGTAATTGAGATCTCTGTGGCACTAAGGCTAGAACCCTGAGCTTCATTCTCCGATCTAGAAGATCTGACCTTGTTTGTGGTGTTTTGAGTAGAATCACCAGATATTGAATTGCATGAGCTTCACCCTCGTTCAGATTGAATGACCGCTGACACTGGCGTTTGGTGTGGATTAGAGGAGATTAATGACCACTGACCTTGGCTTTAATCACTTACAGCCTTGCCATTGAATGAATCACTCATTGTTAAAACTAGTCAGTGCGAAGTATTAATCCAGAAGGATAAGCATCACCGAGGCCTTAACCGATTTCTTATCATTGTTTCTACGTCTTTTCTTTACTGATTGTTTATTTTATGCGCTTACAACAACCACTATCTTTCTATTCGCCTGACTAAGATCTACAAGATAACCACAACTTGCTCAATCCAACAATTCTCGTGGGATCGACCTCACCCACCTAAGGTATGACTTGGACAACCCGGTGCACTTGCCGGTTCAATTGTGTGAGTTCTAATATTACGCACTAAGTTTTTGGCGCCGTTACCGGAGATTGTTCGTGATTCACAAACTACCGGTTGTCTTGCTCCTTAGATCAAGTACCTTTTTTACTAGTTTTTCTTTCAATTCTGATTTTTATTTTCTTTTTCAAAATTTTTCAAAAACTTTTCATCTTTAGTCAACTATTTCTTTTATTTGAGTCTTGTGTCAAATTTTAAGTTTAGTATTTTTTTGCTTTTTGTTGGTTTTTCTTTTCTTAATTTTTGAAAATTGTTCTTGCTTTTCTTTCTTTGTGTTTGAACTTTTCTTGGTATTTCTTTGTTTGATTTCAAAATCTTTTACGTTTGGTGTCTTTTATTCTTTTTCTTTTCCAAATTTTGGTGTCTTGTTTAGTAATCTTGTTTTTCTTGTTTATCTTATTTATCTTTAAATCATTATCTTATCTTTTTCTTTGATTTTCAAAATTTTGTTATCTTATCTTTAATTTGATTTAAAATTTTAAAAGTTTAGTATTTTGTTAGTTTATCTTTCTTTTAGATTTTAATTTTAAAATTTTTAAAATTTTAAAATCTTATCTTATCTTGTTTCTCTCTCTCTCTTGATTTTTTCTAATTTTTGAATTTCAAAATTCTTTGTTTGACTTTTTCTTTTAAATTTCGAATTTCTTTAAATTTAAATCTTTCATATCCTTAATTTCAAATCTAGTTAGTTACTTGTTTGTTTGTTTTATCTTATTTTAGTTTTAAAAGTTTGGTGTCTCTTTAATTCTTGTTTCTCTTTCCTCTTTTTCAAAATCTTCTAACTCTTCTCTCTCTTCTTTTTCGAAAATCTTCTACTTCTTTTTCTCTCTTTTCTTTTTCAAAAATTCTTAATTCTTTCTCTCTCTCTCTCTCTCTCTCTCTCTATTTTTGAAAATATTTTTTTAAAATAAAAGACAACTTCGTTTTCTTTTCTCTTTACTCAAGCCTCTAACAAGGAGCTCCATACTCTGACATAGAGACTCCATTCTTTTGCTATTCTTGGTCTCTTTTTTTGTTTACGAGCAGGAATAGGGATACAGAAGCTCTTGTTGACCCCAGATCCTGAACATGAGAGACTCTTAAGAAGACATTTGCAGCAAGCTCAAGCTAGCATAGCCAGAGGGAATCTCACGGAAGCTCTTGAGCTAGAAGCTTAAGATACAACAATGGCAGTTAACCCAGACAATGGAGGAGACGCAAGAAGGTGCTTGGATCTTACACTGAACCCAATTCTGACTTCTATGGGCGCAGCATCTCCATACCTGCCATTGGAATAAACAACTTTGAGCTGAAACCTCAACTTGTCACTCTAGTACAATAGAATTGCCAGTTTCATGGACTCCTGCAAGAAGATCCCAACAAATTCATCTCTGATTTTCTGCAGATCTGTGATACTGTCAAGACTAATGGAGTAAATCCAGAGCTCTACAAGCTCATGCTTTTTCCCTTTGCTGTAAGGGACAGAGCTAGGCTATGGCTGGATTCTCAGCCTAAGGAGAGCCTTGATACTTGGGAGAAGGTGGTCAATAGATTCTTGACTAAGTTCTTTCCACCTCAGAAGCTGAGCAAGCTTAGGGTGGAAGTTTAGACCTTCAGACAGAAAGAGGGTGAATCCCTCTATGAAGCTTGGAAAAGATACAAGTAACTAATCAGGAGATGTCCTCATGACATGATCTAAGAGTGGACCATGTTAGAGATCTTCTTTGATGGTCTCTCTGAGATGTCCAAGATGTCATTGGACTACTTTGCTGGTGGCTCCCTCCACTTGAAGAAGACGTCTGAAGAGGCGCAGGAACTCACAGACATGTTTGCCAACAACCAATATATGTACTCTTCTGAAAGGAACCCTGTGAACAATGGGACAACTCAGAAGAGGGGAGTCCTGGAGGTGGACAGCTTAGACGCCATCTTGGCTCAGAATAAGCTCATGTCCCAGAAGATCAACATGATCTCACAGTACTTGAGTGGGGCGCAGAGCTCAGTTGTTTACTGTCCAGAGACAGCTTATGAGGTGGACGCTGGTGATAACGCCTGGACCACAATGGAGGAGGTGAACTACATGGGAAACTCCTCTAGAAACTATAACAATAATTCCTATTCGAATACTTTCAATCAGGGATGGAGGAACCACCTCAACTTTGGGTGGAGAGATCAGCAGAAGCCTCAACAAGGCTTCAATAACAATCAGGGTGGAATGAACCAGAACAGGTTCAGCTACAGACCATTCCAACTCTCTCAGCAGCAGATGGAGACCCTCACACAGAGCCTCTCTGACCTGGCTACTATAGTCTCTAACCTCTCCAAGACCACTCACAGTTTTATGGAAGAAACTAGGTCATCCCTCTGTCAATAGCAGATGGAGACACCCAAACAAAGCATTTCTGACCTGGCTACTATAGTCTCTAACCTCTCCAAGACCACTCACAGTTTTATGGAAGAAACTAGGTCATCCCTCTGACACTCTTCCCAGTAACACGGAAGTAAATCCACAGGAAAAGTGCAAGGCGCTCATGGTGGAGGCAGAGGCCGAACTAGAAGAGGAGCCTACTACTGAGGAGCTCAAGGATATCAAGGCTCATGAGGTGACTGGAAATGTCACCTTGCACGCCCCTTTGCAGAGAGAGGAGCCTAAAGAATATCACTCTATAGATGTGCAAGAAGAGCCTAAGGAGGAGCAATTCGCTCGGTTCTTGGCAATTGATGAGCGGATAATTTATACCCTTTTTGGCATTATTTTTACATAGTTTTTAGTATGTTTTAATTACTTTTTATTATATTTTTATTATTTTTTATGCAAAAATTACATTTTTGGACTTTACTATGAGTTTGTGTATTTTTCTGTAGTTTCAGATATTTTCTGGCTGAAATTGAGGGACCTGAGCAAAAATCTGATTCAGAGGCTGAAAAATGACTGCAGATGCTGTTGGATTCTGACCCTCCTGTACTCGAAGTAGATTTTCTAGAGCTACAGAAGCCCAATTGGTGCGATCTCAATTGCGTTGGAAAGTAGACATCCTGGGATTTCCAGAAATATATAATAGTCCATACTTTGCCCAAGATTTGATGGCTCAAACTGGCGCTAAAATCCAGCCTAAAACTTTCTAGCATAAAACGCCAGAACTGGCATAATTCTTGGCGTTAAACGCCCATTTTGGCACCCAGGGTGGCGTTTAACTCTAACTTTGGGCATATGCACGTTAAAGCTTGGAAGCTCAGCCCAAACACGCACCAAGTGGGTCCCAAAAGTGGATTTCTGCACTATCTGCACTTAGTTACTCATTTTCTATAAACCTAAGTTACGAGACTAGTATAAAAACTACTTTTAGAGGTTTATTTGGTACCTCATGACATTTTACACTTCATATTGTATCTTCTACGACATGAGTTTCTAAACCCCATAGGGGGGTGAGGAGCTCTGCTGTGTTTCAATGGATTAATGCAATTACTACTATTTTCTATTCAATCACGCTTGATTCTATTCTAAGATACTCATTCGTACTTCAATATAGAGAATCTAATGATCCGTGACACTCATCATTATTCTCAATTCTATGAATGCGTACCTGACAACCACTCCCGTTCTATCTGAGCTCAACGTAGTCATTGGGCGACAGCTTGAGTGCGTATCTCTTGGGTCTCTGATCCACGGACCGAGTCCGTGAGATTAGAACCTTCGTGGTAGAGGCTAGAACCAATTGGCAGCATTCCTGGGATCCAGAAAGTCTAAACCTTGTCTGTGGTATTCCGAGTAGGATTTGGGAAGGGATGACTATGAAGAGCTTCAAACTTGCGAATGTTGGGCGTAGTGACAGTGTGCAAAAGGACAAGGGTCCTATTCCGATGCTAGCGGGAATCGACAGATGATTAGCCGTGCGGTAGTTGTACTTGGTATTTTTCATCCGAGACGAGAAATCCGACAGTTGATTTGCCGTGCAGAGATCGTACTTGGTATTTTTCATTCGAAAGGATCATACAACTTGCCATTGAAGGAATCCATGCGTGTTTGGAGAAGAAGACAGTAGAAAAGCAGAGATTCAGGTGACAGAGCATCTCCAGAACCTCAACCTGTTCCTCATTACTGAATCACAAGTAACATTTATTTCATGTTATTTACTTTTCTTAAAAAAATCATTTTTATCATTGATATCCTGACTAAGATTTACAAGATAATCATAGCTTGCTTCAAGCCGACAATCTCCGTGGGATCGACCCTTACTCACGTAAAGTATTACTTGGACGACCCAGTGCACTTGCTGGTTAGTTGTGCGGAGTTGTGAAAAGTGTAATCACAATTTTGTGCACCAAGTTTTTGGCGCCGTTGCCGGGGATTGTTCGAGTTTGGACAACTGACGGTTTATTTTGTTGCTTAGATTAGGAAAAATTTATCTTTTTGGTTTGGAGTCACTAAAATTGAGTCTTCTATTATTATTTTTGGTTAAAATTTTAAAATCTTTATTTTCTTTTTCTAAATTATTTTCAAAAATTAAAAAAAAAACCAATAACTTCATGTTTTAGTCTTCTGTTTGAGTTTAGTTTCATGTTTTAAGTTTGGTGTCAATTGCATGATTTTACTTTTCTTTCAATTTTTCAAATTATATGTTCTTAGTTCTTTCTTAATCTTCAAGTTGTTCTTGTTTATTTTCCTTGTTTGATCTTTAGTTCTTCTTGTTTTGTGTCTTTTCTTATTTTTCTTGTGCATTTTCGAATTATTAGTGTCCAAAATATAAAAATTTTTAAGTTTGGTGTCCTCTGTGTCCTTATTTCCTTAAAAATTTTCAAAATTTGTTCTTGGTGTTCATCTCGATCTTCAAAGTGTTCTTGGTGTTCATCTTGACATTCAAAGTTTTCTTGTTTGTTTTCTTTGTTTTGATTTAAAAATTTTAAGTTTGGTGTCTTTTTATTGTTTTTCTCTTTCCTCATTAAATTCAAAATATCTTTTCTCTTTATTTTAATTGAAATTTCGATTTTTACTTTTAAAACATTAGATTTTTATTTTAAATTTTTTTATTCTATCCTATCTTAGTTTTAAAATTTCAAAATTCAAATCTTTTTCAAAAAAATCATATCTTTTTCAAATATTTTCTTTTAGTTGTTTATTTTTACAAGTATCTTTAATTTTAAGATATATCTTTTTCAAAACTCCCTAACCACTTTTCTCTCTCCAATTTTCGAAAATCATATCCAAAATTTTTCAAATCTTTTTAATTAATTAGCCATTTTAGTATTTGAATTTTTTTATTTATTTTAATCTATTTTATTTTAAATTTTTTTTCTTTAGTTTTCAAAACTTATTTTCTAATTTCCAATTATTTTATTTTATTTTCCTTTCTTTTGAATTCGGTTATTGATGAGATATTTTGGTGAGAAACGAATCTCTCCCAAAACACACAAATCTAACCGGCAAGTGCACCGGGTCGCATCAAGTATGGTTATGGAAAAAAACAAAAAGGCTATGCTTTTACCACACCAAACTTAGAATTTTGCTCGCCCTCGAGCAAAAGAAGAAAGAATAGAAGAAGAAGAAGAGGATATGGAGGAGATGGATGGGAGTGTGTATTCGGCCATATGGGTGGGATTGGGTGGGAGAGAGATGTTAAATTTTGAAGGTAGTGGGTGTATGGATGTGAGTGGTAAATGGAAAGTAGAAGGGATGATCTTGAATGGGAAGAGAGATGATGAGGTAGGTGGGGATCCTGTGGGGTCCACAGATCCTGAGATGATCCTGTGGGGTCCACAGATCCTGAGGTGTCAAGGCATTTACATCCCTGCACCAATTTAGGCATGTAAAATGCCCTTGCACACAACTCTGGGCGTTCAGCGCCAGGTTGGTGCCCATTTTGGGCGTTCAACGCCCCTTTGCTGCCATTTCTGGCGTTGAACGCCAGAACCATGCTTGTTCTGGGCGTTCAGCGCCAGGATGCTCCCATTCTGGGCGTTCAGCGCCAGAACTATGCTCTGTTCTGGCGTTTGAACGCCAGACAGATGCTCCTCCAGGGTGTGTTTTTTCTTCTGCTGTTTTTGATTCCGTTTTCAATTTTTATATTTATTTTGTGACTCCACATGATCATTAACCTAAGAAAATATGAAAAACAATAAAAATAAGAATTAGATAAACATTGGGTTGCCTCCCAACAAGCGCTTCTTTAATGTCAATAGCTTGACAGTGGGCTCGCATGGAGCCTCACAGATGTGCAGAGCTTTGTTGAGACTCTCCAACACCAAACTTAGAGTTTGGATATGGGAGTTCAACACCAAACTTAGAGTTTGGTTGTGGCCTCCCAACACCAAACTTAGAGTTTCTCCCTAGTGGAGCCAGCCTCCTCACCAATATGAAAATGATGCCTTATATAGGCTTTACAAAATGGAAATGAAAATGAAATTAAAAATAAATTACAATTAAATGAAATTCCTATTTTATCTATTTCTTGTGCCTTTGAGTGATGATCATTTGGGCCCTTGCTCCTGATGGAATTGGGTTGATAAAGGCCTTGGTTGATTGCTCTTGGAGTTTGAAGAAGAACCAAAGTGAACCAATTGAACCGGGTTTGAGGTTAGCCAAAGTTGGACCTAAAGTTTGAGCCAAAGTTAGGGGCCTAACTTTGGCTCCAACTTTTCACATCAGCAAACACAATCTGCTGGTATGGACGTTGGTGCCAACGTTAGGGGTCTAACTTTGACCCTAACGTTGGCCTCCCTTATGCACATTTATGGCGCCAACTTTGTCCTCTTGTCATGTTGCCAATTTTATGCCCAATATAGACTATCATATATGGTTGGAAAGCTCTGAATGGCAGCTTTCTAACCCACTTGGAATCACTTCAATTGGACATCTACAACTCAAGTTATGATCATTTGAAGAGGGCATGGTCGCTGGCTTTGGTGTGCAGCGTTTGAGGTAACGTTAGCCCTCAAACGTTGGCGAAAATGCCAGTTCTGGAGGCTCAAATGTATTGTCCACCCCATACTATTATACATTGTTGGAAAGCCCTGGATGTCTACTTTTCAATGCCGTTGGGAGCACATTATTTGGAGCTTTACAGCTCGAGTTATACTCCTTTGAAGGTGCAGAGGTCAGTTGGCCTCACTGTAGGTTGCCACCATGTTCGTTTATGCACATTGCGGGGCAGTTTTCTCCCTTAATTTTAGTGTCCACCATGCAGTGCCATATATGCTTGGAAAGCTCTTGATTCCTACTTTCCAATGCTTCTTGAATCACCTCATTTGAAGCTCTGTAGCTCAAGTTATTCTTGTTGGAAGTATACCCCTTGTATGCCTTGTGGTGTGTGGCGCCAACGTTAGCCTCCAAGTTAGGGGGCTAACGTTGGCGCAGACGTTGGCCCTTCTCCCTTATGTTTTTCATGTGCCAACGTTAGCCTCCAAGTTAGGGGGCTAACGTTGGCGCAAACGTTGGTGCCCAGGGGAGAAACTCTCAAGTTCCAACGTTAGCCTCCAAGTTAGGGGGCTAACGTTGGGGCTAACGTTGGCCCTTCTCCCTTTGTAATTTATGTGCCAACGTTAGCCTCCAAGTTAGGGG
>NC_029794.2:35020473-35035076 GCF_000816755.2 Arachis ipaensis | reverse complement strand
CCTCTCTTTACTCCTAGCCATTCCTTCTTGCTTCAACCTTTCTCCAAGCTTTCTTCACCTATAATTAATCAACCAAACACATCAAAGCTATGCTTAAAATCATGAGATATTCATTTTTTCATAATATGCAACAAATATAGCATAAAACCTCATGAAATGGCATAAATTCATATATGGTTGGTTCAATAAAGGGAAACATGAAAATCTACTCAATTAGCTTGCTTGTAGCTCAAGAAAGTGCATAATTCTAATGAAAACAAAAGAAAAAGACTAGCTAAAATAGGCTAGGATGACTTGTCATCAGTTATCCTTAATTAAATAAAATAAAAACAAAAATATTTTTATTTTTCTTTTACTTTATTTCTATTTTACAATCCACATCATCTCCCTTTCTCCATCATGGACCTAAGTGGAAATGAACAGTCCAGAAGGACTCTGGGGTCATATGCTAACCCCACTAATGCTCATTATCATGGTGCAGTAAAATTGCCAGTATTCCGGTCTTCCACAGGAAGAACCTACTGAGTTTCTGGCATAGTTCTTACAAATTGCTGACACAGTATGTAATAAGGAAGTAGATCAGGATGTCTATAGATTATTACTATTTCTATTTGCTGTAAAAGATCAAGCTAAGAGGTGGTTAAACAACCAACCCACAGCAAGCATAAGAACATAGAAACAGTTATCAGACAAATTCCTGAATCAATATTTCCCTCCAAAAAGGATGACACAGCTAAGACTGGACATCCAAGGCTTTAAACAAGAGGATAATGAATCCCTTTATAATGCCTGGGAGAGGTACAGAAGGATGCTAAGGAAATGCCCCTGTGAAATGTTTTCAGAATGGGTACAGTTAGACATCTTTTACTATGGGCTTACAGAAAAGGCCTAAATGTCTCTAGACCACTCAGCTGGTGGATCTATACATATGAGAAAGACAATTGAAGAGGCTCAAGAGCTCATTGATACAGTTGCTAGAAATCAATCTATACTTTAGTAGTGAGTCCTCCATGAAAGAAGAAGCTAATGCAGTACCCACTGAACTTAGTCCTCAGGAACAAGTCACTGAACTCAATCAGCAATTGCTTGTTATAACAAAATAGTTAGCAAAATTTAAAGAGATGCTGGAAGAAACCAAAGATGCTAATGAGAATATGGAAAAACACTTGAATCAGACAAGACAGTAGCTATCTAAACAGATAATAGAAGAATGCCAAGCTGTTCAATTAAGGAGTGGGAAGACATTGAATGTCTCAATTCAAAGCAGCAGAAAGCCAAGAAAGGAACAAATGACAGAGGATGACCAACCTACTGCCCAAAATCCCTCTGAGGACAGTAAGAGCCCAAAGAGGAATGACTCTGGCGTTCAAACGCCAGAAAAGGGTAAGAAAGTGGCGTTAAACACCCAAGGGATGGCCAATTCTGGCGTCCAAACGCCAGAAAAGGGTGGCAATCTGGCGTTAAACGCCCACACAGCGCCCAATTCTGGCGTTCAAACGCCAATAAGGGATCAGACACCTGAAGGTGCTGATAACAACCCCCTTAAGCAGGCTTCTCCAACCACTTCTGTAGGAAATAAACCTGCAGCGACTAAGGTTGAAGAATACAAAGCCAAGATGCCTTATCCTCAGAAACTCCGCCAAGCGGAACAAGATAAACAATTTGCCCGCTTTACAGACTATCTTAGGACTCTTGAAATAAAGATTCCGTTTGCAGAGGTACTTGAGCAAATACCCTCTTATGCTAAGTTCCTGAAAGAGATCTTAAGTCATAAGAAGGATTGGAGAGAAACTGAAAAAGTTTTCCTCACTGAAGAATGCAGTGCAGTCATTCTGAAAAGCTTACCAGAAAAGCTTAAGGATCCCGGAAGCTTTATAATACCATGCACATTAGAGGGTGCTTGTACCAAGACAGCTCTATGTGATCTTGGGGAAAGTATCAACCTGATACCTGCATCCACTATCAAAAAACTTGGTTTGACTGATGAGGTTAAACCAACCCGGATATGCCTCCAACTTGCTGATGGCTCCATTAAGATTCCATCAGGCATAATTGAGGACATGATTGTCAAGGTGGGGCCATTTGCCTTTTCCACTGACTTTGTAGTGCTGGAAATAGAGGAGCACAAGAGTGCAACTTTCATTCTAGGAAGACCATTCCTAGCAACTGGACGAACCCTCATTGACGTCCAAAAAGGGGAGATAACTCTGAGAGTCAATGAGGACGAGTTCAAGTTGAATGCTGTCAAAGCTATGCAGCATCCAGACACATCAAAAGACTGCATGAGCACTGACATTATTGACTCCCTGGTAGAAGAAGTCAAAATGACTGAGAGTCTTGAATCAGAGCTAGAAGACATTTTTAAAGATGTTCAGCCTGATCTGGAGGAACCAGAGAAAATAGAAGAACCTCTGAAAACTCCTCAAGAAGAGGAGAAGCCTCCTAAACCCGAGCTCAAGCCACTACCATCATCCCTGAAATATGTATTTCTGGGAGAAGATGACACTTTTTCAGTAATGATAAGCTCTACTTTAGAGCCACAGGAAGGGAAAGCACTAATTCAGGTGCTAAGGACACATAAGACATCTCTTAGGTGGTCCATAAGTGATCTTAAGGGCATTAGCCCAGCCAGATGCATGCACAAGATACTATTAGAGGATGATGCCAAGCCAGTGGTTCAACCACAGAGGCGGCTAAATCCAGCCATGAAGGAGGTGGTACACAAAGAGGTCACTAAGTTACTAGAGACTGGGATTATTTATCCTATTTCTAATAGCCCCTGGGTGAGCCCTGTCCAAGTTGTCCCCAATAAGGGAGGCATGAAAGTGGTTCATAATAAAAAGAATGAATTGGTTGCTACAAGAACAGTTACAGGGCGGCGTATGTGTATTGACTACAGAAGACTCAATACAGCCACCAGAAAAGATCATTTTCCTTTACCATTCATAGACCAAATGCTAGAGAGACTAGCAGGTCATGAATACTACTGCTTTTTGGATGGCTATTCAGGTTACAACCAAATTGAAGTAGATCCTCAAGACCAAGAGAAAATAGCATTCACATGTCATTCTGGAGTATTTGCCTACAGAAGGATGCCATTTGGTCTGTGTAATGCACCTACAACCTTTCAGAGGTGCATGCTCTCTATCTTCTCTGACATGGTAGAGAAATTTCTGGAAGTCTTCATGGATGACTTCTCAGTATTTGGAGACTCATTCAGCTCCTGCCTTGACCATCTAGCACTTGTTCTGAAAAGGTGCCAAGAGACTAATCTAGTGTTAAATTAGGAGAAATGTCACTTTATGGTGACTGAAGGAATTGTCCTTGGGCACAAAATTTTGAACAAGGGAATAGAGGTGGATCAAGCTAAGGTAGAGGTAATTGAAAAATTACCACCACCTGCCAATGTTAAGGCAATCAGAAGCTTTCTGGGGCATGTAGGATTCTATAGGAGGTTTATCAAGGATTTTTCAAAAATTGCAAAACCTCTGAGCAATCTGCTAGTTGCTGACACGCCATTTGTCTTTGACACAGAGTGTTTGCAGGCGTTTGAAACCCTGAAAGCTAAGCTTGTCACAGCACCAGTCATTTCTGCACCAGACTGGACATTACCATTTGAACAAATGTGTGATGCCAGTGACCATGCTATTGGTGCAGTGTTGGGACAGAGGCATAACAAGCTTCTGCACGTTATTTACTATGCTAGCCGTGTTTTGAATGATGCACAGAAGAATTACACAACCACAGAAAAAGAGTTGCTTGCAGTGGTTTATGCCATTGACAAGTTCAGATATTATTTAGTAGGATCAAAAGTGATTGTGTACACTGACCATGCTGCTCTAAAATATCTCCTCACAAAGCAGGATTTAAAACCCAGACTCATAAGATGGGTGTTGCTTCTGCAAGAGTTTGATATAGAAATAAGAGACAGAAAAGGGACAGAGAACCAAGTAGCTAATCACCTGTCCCGGATAGAACCAGTAGTAGGGGAGTCCCTCCCTCCTACTGAGATCTCTGAAACCTTTCCAGATGAGCAACTCTTTGCCATTCAAGAAGTACCATGGTTTGTAGACATTGTGGTGCACAAAATCGTGATCGTTCATTCCTTGGTAACGGCACTGAAAACTTAATACGCACGTTCATAATCTTAGTTCTTCTTCACAACTTCGCACAACTAACCAGCAACTGCACTGGGTCGTCCAAGTAATAAACCTTACGTGAGTAAGGTCGATCCCACGGAGATTGTCGGCTTGAAGCAAGCTATGGTCACCTTGTAAATCTCAGTCAGGCGGATTCAAATGGTTATGGAGACTTGATAATTAAAATATAAAATAGGATAGAAATACTTATGTAATTCATTGATTTAGAGTTTTAGATAAGCGTGTGGAGATGCTTTTGTTCCTTCTGAACCTCTCCTTTCCTTCTGCTTTCATCCAATCACTCATACTCCTTTCCATGGCAAGCTGTATGTTGGGCATCACCGTTGTCAATGGCTACTTCCCGTCCTCTCAGTGAAAATGGTCCAAAATGCGCTGTCACCACACGGCTAATCATCTGTCGGTTCTCGATCATGCTGGAATAGGATTCAGTAATACTTTTGCATCTGTCACTACGCCCAGCACTCGCGAGTTTGAAGCTCGTCACAGCCATCCCTTCCCAGATCCTACTCGTAATACCATAGACAAGGTTTAGACTTTTCGGATCTCAAGAATGGCCACCAATAATTTTAGCCTATACCACGAAGACTCTGATCGTAGATCAGGAGGCTAAGAGATACACATTCAAGCTTGTTTGCATGTAGAACGGAAGTGTTTGTCAGGCACGCATTCATAAGTGAGAATGATGATGAGCGTCACATAATCATCACATTCATCATGTTCTTGTGTTCGAATGAATATCTTAGAGAAGAAATAGGCTTGAATTGAATAGAAAAACAATAGTACTTTGCATTAATTCATGAGGAACAGCAGAGCTCCACACCTTAATCTATGGTGTGTAGAAACTCTACCGTTGAAAATACATAAGCGAAAATAGGGTAGACATGGCCGAATGGCCAGCCTCCCATGGAGGTCTAGAGATCTAAAATGATCAAAAGATGAACAAAAGATAATCCAAAGATAATAAAAAAGATGTCTAACACAATAGTAGAAAGTTCTATTTATACTAGACTAGTTACTAGGGTTACAGAAATAAGTAAATGATGCAGAAATCCACTTTCAGGCCCACTTGGTGTGTGCTTGGGTTGAGCATTGAAGCTTTTACGTGTAGAGGTCTTCCTTGGAGTTAAACGCCAGTTTGTAACTTGTTTCTGGCATTTAACTCTGCTTTGCAACCTGTTTCTGGCGTTTAACGCCAGAATAGGGCAGAGAGCTGGCGTTGAATGCCAGTTTGCATCGTCTAAACTCGTGCAAAGTATAGACTATTATATATTGCTGGAAATCCCTGGATGTCTACTTTCCAACGCAATTGAGAGCGTGCCATTTAGACTCCTGTAGCTCTAGAAAATCCACTTTGAGTGTAGGGAGGTCAGAATCCAACAGCATCTGCAGTCTTTCTTCAGCCTCTGAATCAGATTTTTGCTCAGGTCCCTCAATTTCAGCCAGAAATTACCTGAAATCACAGAAAAATACACAAACTCATAGTAAAGTCTAGAAATGTGATTTTTATTTAAAAACTAATAAAAATATACCAAAAACTAACTAAATCATACTAAAAACTATATAAAAACAATGCCAAAAAGCGTATAAATTATCCGCTCATCACAACATCAAACTTAAATTGTTGCTGGTCCCAAGAAACTAAAAATCAAATAGGATAAAAAGAAGAGAATATACTATAAATTCCAAAATATCAATGAAGCTTAGCTCCAATCAGATGAGCGGGACTAGTAGCTTTTTGCCTCTGAACAGTTTTGGCATCTCACTTTATCCCTTGAAGTTCAGAATGATTGGCATCTATAGGAACTCAAAATTCAGATAGTGTTATTGATTCTCCTAGTTCAGTATGTTGATTCTTGAACATAGCTATTTTATGAGTCTTGGTCGTGGCCCTAAGCACTTTGTTTTTCAGTATTACCACCAGATACATAAGTGCCACAGACACATAACTGGGTGAACCTTTTCAGATTGTGACTCAGCTTTGCTAGAGTCCCTAGTTAGAGGTGTCCAGGGTTCTTAAGCACACTCTATTTTTGCTTTGGACCTCGACTTTAACCGCTCAGTCTCAAGTTTTCACTTGACACCTTCATGCCACAAGCACATGGTTAGGGACAGCTTGGTTTAGCCGCTTAGGCCAGGATTTTATTTCTTTAGGCCCTCCTATCCACTGATGCCCAAAGCCTTGGATCCTTTTTATTACCCTTGCCTTTTGGTTTTAAGGGCTATTGGATTTTTCTGCTTGCTTTTTCTTTTTCTTTTTCTTTTTTTTTTGCTAATTTTTTTTTGCAAGCTTTGTTCTTCACTACTTTTTCTTGCTTCAAAAATCATTTTTATGATTTTTCAGATTATCAAACAACATTTCTCCTTTTTCATCATTCTTTCAAGAGCCAACAATTTTAACATTCATAAACAACAAATTCAAAAGACATATGCACTGTTCAAGCATTCATTCAGAAAACAAAAAGTATTGTCACCACATCAAAATAATTAAACTAATTTCAAGGATGAAATCGAAATCATGTACTTCTTGTTCTTCTATGATTAAAGCATTTTTCATTTAAGAGAGGTGATGGATTCATAGGATATTCATAGCCTTAAGATATAGACACTTAAACACTAATGATCATGTAATAAAGACACAAACATAAATAAACATAAAGCATAGTAAACGAAAAACAGAAAAATAAGAACAAGGAGATTAAGGAACGGGTCCACCTTAGTGAGGGTGGCGTCTTCTTCCTCTTGAAGAACCAATGGTGTTCTTGAGCTCCTCTATGTCTCTTCCTTGTCTTTTTTGCTCCTCCCTCATAGCTCTTTGATCTTCTCTAATCTCATGGAGAATGATTGAGTGCTCTTGGTGTTCCATCCTTAGTTGTCCCAAGTTGGAACTTAATTCTCCTAGGGAGGTGTTGATTTGCTTCCAATAGTTTTGTGGAGGGAAGTGCATCCCTTGAGGCATCTCAGGGATTACATGGTGAGGAATTTCCTCATGCTCTTGTTGAGGTCCATGATCTCTTGTTTGCTCCATCCTTTTCTTAGTGATGGGCTTGTCCTCATCAATGAGGAGATCTCCCTCTATGTCAATTCCAGCCAAATTGCAGAGGTGGCAAATGAGGTGAGGAAAGGCTAACCTTGCCAAAGTGGAGGACTAGTCAGCCACCTTGTAGAGTTCTTGAGGTATAATCTCATGAACTTCCACTTCCTCCCCAATCATGATACTATAGATCATGATGGCCCGGTCTACAGTAACTTCAGACCGGTTGCTAGTAGGAATAATTGAGCATTAGATGAACTCCAACCATCCTCTAGCTACAGGCTTAAGGTCCGGTCTTCTCAATTGAACCGGCTTGCCTCTTGAGTCAACTTTCCATTGAGCTCCTTCCACACATATGTCCATGAGGACTTGGTCCAACCTTTGATCAAAGTTGACCCTTCTAGTGTAGGGGCGTACGTTTTCTTGCATCATTGGCAAGTTGAACGCCAACCTTACATTTTTCGGACTGAAATCTAAGTATTTCCCCCGAACCATGGTAAGCCAGTTCTTTGGGTTTGGGTTCAAACTTTGATCATGGTTCCTAGTGATCTATGCGTTTGCATAGAACTCTTGAACCATTAAGATCCCGACTTGTTGAATTGGATTAGAGAGAACTTCCCATCTTCTTCTTCTAATCTCTTGTCGGATCTTCGGATATTCACTCTTTTTGAGCTTAAAAGGGACCTCAGGGATCACCTTTTTCTTGGCCACAACTTCATAGAAGTGGTCTTGATGGACCTTTGAGATGAATCTCTCCATCTCCCATGACTCAGAGGTGGAAGCAATTGCCTTCCCTTTCCTCTTTCTTGAGGTTTCTCTGGCCTTAGGTGCCATTGATGGTTATGGAAAAACAAAAAGTAATGCTTTTACCACACCAAACTTAAAAGGTTTGCTCGTCCTCGAGCAAAAGAAGAAAGAAAGTAGTAGAAGAAGAAGAAGAAAATGGAGGAGATGGAGGGGGAGAGTGTAGTCTGCCAGGGGGGAGAAGTGGTGGTTGTAATGTGTGAAAATGGAGTAGTGTTGAGGGATTTATATAGGGGTGGGGTGGAGGGTAGGTTTCGGCCATGAGGGTTGGGTTTGGGAGGGAAAAGAATTTGAATTTTGGAGGTAGGTGGGGTTTATGGGGAAGAGTGGATGGATGTGAGTGGTTAAGGGTATTTAGAGAAGAGGTATGGAGGTGATTGGTGAAGGGTATTTGGGGAAGAGAGTTATGAAAAGGTGTGAAGAGAAGAGAAGAAGAGGTGGGGTAGGTGGGGATCCTGTGGGGTCTACAGATCCAGAGGGGTCAAGGACTTAACATCCCTGCTCCATTTAAGCATGTAAAACGCCCTTAGAATGCATGTCTGGCATTAAACGCCAGCTTGCTGCTTGTTTCTGGCGTTGAACGCCAATTCCATGCTCTGTTCTGGCGTTAAACGCCAGTCTGGTGCTTGTTTCTGGCGTTTAACGCCAGCTTGATGCTTCTTTCTGGCGTTAAACGCCAATTTGATGCTTCTTTCTGGCGTTAAACGCTAGTTTGGTGCTTCTTACTGGCATTTAAACACTAGTAAGTTCTTCCTCTAGGGTGAGCTGTTTTTAATGCTGTTTTTCATTCTATTTTTAATTTTTTAGTAGTTTTTGTGACTTCACATGATCATCAACCTAAAGAAAACATAAAATAGAAATGGAAAATAATTAAATATAGTTAAATAACATTGGGTTGCCTCCCAACAAGCGCTTCTTTAATGTCAATAGCTTGACAGTGAGCTCTCATGGAGCCTCACAGATGTTCAGAGCATTGTTGGGACTCCCCAACACCAAACTTAGAGTTTGAATGTGGGGGTTCAACACCAAACTTAGAGTTTGGTTGTGGCCTCCCAACACCAAACTTAGAGTTTGACTATGGGGGCTTTGGTTGACTCTGCAGTGAAAGAAGCTTTTCATGCTTCCTCTCTATGGTTACAGAAGGAGAACCTGGAGTCTTAAATACAAGGTAGTCCGCATTCAGTTGAAGGACCAACTCTCCTCTGTCCACATCAATCACAGCTTTTGCTGTGGCTAGGAAGGGTCTTCCAAGGATGATGGATTCATCCTCATCCTTCCCAGTGTCTAGGATTATGAAATCAGCAGGGATGTAAAGGCCTTCAACCTTTACTAGCACGTCCTCTACTAGTCCATAAGCCTATTTTCTTGAGTTGTCTGCCATCTCTAATGAGATTCTGGCAGCTTGCACCTCAAAGATCCCAAGTTTCTCCATTACAGAGAGTGGCATAAGGTTAATGCCTGACCCCAGGTCACACAGAGCCTTCTCAAAGGTCATGGTGCCTGATGCGCATAAACTTGTTATGCTACGATTTAGGAAATTGCACGATCGGCAAAATTCCTTCCGGCAAGTGCACCGGTTATCGTCAAGTAAAAACTCACAATAGAGTGAGGTCGAATCCCACAAGGATTGGTTGAGTGAGCAATTCGGATTAGAAGTGTGTTCTAGTTGAGCGGAATCAAGATTTAGATGAGAGTTGTGGAATGTAAAATTGGCAGGAAAAGTAAATGACAAGAAATTGAAATGGCGGAATCTTAAATTGCATGAATTAAAGAGCAGAAGCTAAATTGCTGAAATTAAAAGGGAATGGGGGTGATTGCATGAATTGAGTTGCAGAATGTAAAGAGAAAGTGGAAACTAAAAACTCATGGAATTTGCATCAAAATCTTCATGTTGAATGATTTAAGACAAGCATGACTATTTGGCCCAAAATGATTACTTAAGGCTCAAGAAAATGCATAAAACAACTAAAAATAAAAGAAAAAGGCTAGTGAAACTAGCCTAAGATGCCTTGGCATCAGTGCCTATGGTACAGGGTATTAAGAATTTACCAGGATCCTGTTTCTTTTGAGGTAATTTCTGCCTATCCAATGCATTCAGTTCATAGGTGAGCAAGGAAGGTTCATCTTCCCAAGTCTCATTACCAAATAATTTGCCATTCAGCTTCATGATTGCAACAAGGTACTTAGCAACTTTCTCTTCAGTAATGTCTTCATCCTCTTCAGAGGAAGAATACTCATCAGAGCTCATGAAGGGCAGAAGCAGGTTGAATGGAACCTCTATGGTCTCTGTATGAGCCTCAGATTCCTTCAGGTCCTCATTGAGGAACCCTCTGGTGTTCAGAGGACGTCCCATGAGGTCTTCCTCATTGGGATTCACGTCCCCCTACTCCCTTGTAGGTTCGGCCACACCAAGTAAGGTTATGGCCTTGCACTCTCTTTTTGGATTCTCTTCTGTATTGCTTGGGAGAGTACTAGGAGGAGTTTCAGTGACTCTTTTACTCAGCTGGCCCACTTGTGCCTCCAAATTTCTAATGGAGGACCTTGTTTCATTCATGAAACTTAGAGTGACTTTAGATAGATCAGAGACTATATTTGCTAAGCTAGATGGATTCTGCTCAGAATTCTCTGTCGGTTGTTGAGATGATGATGATGAAAAAGGCTTGCTATTGCCAAACCTGTTTCTTCCACCATTATTAAAGCCTTGTTGAGGCTTTTGTTGATCCTTCCATGAGAAATTTGAATGATTTCTCCATGAGGGATTATAGGTGTTTTGATGAGCGGATAATTTATACGCTTTTTGGCATTGTTTTTAGTATGCTTTTAGTAGGATCTAGTTACTTTTAGGGATGTTTTCATTAGTTTTTATGTTAATTTCATATTTCTGGACTTTACTTTGAGTTTTTGTGTTTTTCTGTGATTTCAGGTATTTTCTGGCTGAAATTGAGGGACTTGAGCAAAAATCAGATTCAGAGGTTGAAGAAGGACTGCTGATGCTGTTGGATTCTGACCTCCCTGCATTCAAAGTGTATTTTATGGAGCTAAAAAACTCTAAATGGCACGCTTCCAATTGAGTTGGAAAGTAGACATCCAGGGCTTTCCAGCAATGTATAATAGTCCATACTTTGGCCAAGAATAGACGACGCAAACTGGCGTTCAACGCCAGCTTTCTGCCCAAATCTGGCGTCCAGCACCAGAAAAGGAGCCAAAACCAGAGTTGAACGCCCAAACTGGCACAAAAGCTGGCGTTCAACTCCAAGGAGGATCTCTACACGTGCAACACTCAAAGCTCAGCCCAAGCACACACCAAGTGGGCCCCGGAAGTGGATTTATGCACCAATTACTTACTTCTGTAAACCCTAGTAGCTAGTTTATTATAAATAGGACATTTCACTATTGTATTTGACATCTTTGAACCATCTTTGAATCCTGGATCGTATTTTGAACCATCTCGGCCATGCTTGGACCTTTCACTTATGTAATTTTAACGGTAGAATTTCTACACTCCATAGATTAAGGTGTGGAGCTCTGCTGTTCCTCAAAGATTAATGCAAAGTACTACTGTTTTCTATTCAATTCATCTTATTTCGCTTCCAAGATATTCATTCGTACTTCAACCTGAATGTGATGAACTTGATAATCATCATCATTCCCTATGAACGCGTTCCTGACAACCACTTCCGTTCTACATTAGATTGAATGAGTATCTCTTAGATCTCTTAATCAGAATCTTCGTGGTATAAGCTAGAATGATGGCGGCATTCAAGAGAATCCGGAAGGTCTAAACCTTGTCTGTGGTATTCTGAGTAGGATTCAATGATTGAATGACTGTGACGAGCTTCAAACTCGCGATTGCCGGGCGTAGTGACAGACGCAAAAGGATAGTAAATCCTATTCCAACATGATCGAGAACCGACAGATGAATAGCCGTGCCGTGACAGGGTGCGTTGACCATTTTCACTGAGAGGATAAGATGAAACCATTGACAAGGGTGATGCCTCCAGACGATTAGCCGTGCCGTGACAGGGCATTTGGATCATTTTCCCGAGAGAAGACCGAAAGTAGCCACTGACAATGGTGATGTTTCACATAAATCCAGCCATGGAAAGGAGTAAGACTGATTGGATGAAGATAGCAGGAAAGCAGAGGTTCAGAGGAACGAAAGCATCTCTATTCGCTTATCTGAAATTCTCACCAATGAATTACATAAGTATTTCTATCCCTCTTTTATTATTTAATTTCGAAAACTCCATCACTATTTTATATCCACCTGATTGAGATTTACAAGGTGACCATAGCTTGCTTCATACCAAAAATCTCCGTGGGATTCGACCCTTACTCACGTAAGGTATTACTTGGACGACCTAGTGCACTTGCTGGTTAGTTGTGCGAAGTTGTGAACCATGGTATTGGCATCATGTTTTTGGTGCCATTACCAGGGAAAGAAAGAGCGATGAATTTTACATAATTAAAGTGTAATCACAATTTATGTGCACCAAGTTTTTGGCGCCGTTGCCGGGGATTGTTTGAGTTTTCGGCAAGCTTTTGGTCCGGTAACATCAGTGCCAAGTTTGATCCGGCAACAGCACCAAGTTTTTGGTGCCGTTGCCGGGATTGTTCGAGTTTGGACAACTGACGGTTCATCCTGTTGCTCAGATTAGGTAATTTTCTTGTTGTTTTAATTTCAAAAATTTTTCAAAAACCTTTCAAAATTTTCTCCTTTGTTTTCGAAAAAATTTTTAAAATAAAAATGTTTTCAAAAATATATTTTTCTTCAGAATTTTTAAGAATGAATTCTAGTGTTTCATGAAGCATGTTGAAGCCTGAACGACTGTAGGGTATGTTAGGCTTGTAATGTCTGAGTCACATACTAAAGCTTGGCTGGCTATTAAGCCATGCCTGACCCTTTGATTGGAGCTTTAGAGCATAAGATTCCTGGAATTCATATTAAAAATTTTGGAATCCTTATTTTTCTTTTTCAAAATGATTTTCGAAAAAAATTAAAAGAAAATACAAAAAAAATCATAAAATCATAAAAATCAAAAATATTTTTGTGTTCTTGTTTGGGTCTTGAGTCATGTTATAAGTTTGGTGTCAATTGCATGTGCATCTTGCATTTTTCGAAAAAAATCATACATTCATAGTGTTCCTCATGATCTTCAAGTTGTTCTTGGTAAGTCTTCTTGTTTGATCTTTGCATTTGCATGTTTTGTGTCTTTTCTTGTTTTTCATATGCATTCTTGAATTCTTAGTGTCTAAGCATTAAAGAATTCTAAGTTTGGTGTCTTGCATGTTTTCCTTGCATTAAAAATTTTTCAAAAATATGTTCTTGGTGTTCATCTTAACATTCATAGTGTTCTTGGTGTTCATCTTGACATTCATAGCATTCTTGCATGCATCACATGTTTCGATCTAAAATTATCATGCATTGCATCATTTTTCATGTTTTTCTCTCTCTTCATAAAAAATTCAAAAATAAAAAAAAATATCTTTCCCTTTTTTCTCTCATCAAATTTGAAAATTTGTATTGACTTTTTCAAAAATTTTTAAAATCAAGTTGTTTCTTATGAGTCAAATCAAATTTTCAATTTGAAATTCTTATCTTTTTCAAAAATCAAATCTTTTTCAAATTTCTTAGTTATTTTCGAAAATTCCATAAATATTTTTCAAAAATCTTTTTCTTATTTTTATATCAAATTTTCGAAAATAACATAATCAATTAATGTTTTGATTCAAAAATTTCAAGTTTGTTACTTGCTTGTTAAGAAAGATTCAAACTTTAAGTTCTAGAATCATATCTTATGATTTCTTGTGAATCAAGTCATTAATTGTGATTTTAAAAATCAAATCTTTTTTTTTAAATTAATTTCAATCATATCTTCTCAAAAATATCTTCTTATCTTTTTTAAAAAAAAAAATTTGATTTCAAAATATCTTTTCTAACTTCCTAACTTCTCATCTTTTCAAAATTTGTTTCAACTAACTAACTAACTCTTTGTTTGTTTCCTATCTTTTTCAAAACTACCTAACTAACTTTCTCTCTCTAATTTTCGAAAATATCTCCCTTTTCTTCTTCTTCTACTAACAATAAAGAACCTCTTTACTGTGACATAGAGGATTCCTCTTCTTTTCTTTTTCTCTTCTCTTTCTTATGAGCAGGGACAGAGAAAAAGGCATTCTTGTTGAAGCTGATCCAGAACCTGAAAGGACTCTGAAGAGGAAACTAAGAGAAGCTAAATTACAACAATCTAGAGACAACTTGATTGAAAATTTCGAACAAGTAAAGGAGATGGCAGCCGAACCCAACAACAATAATGCAAGGAGGATGCTTGGTGACTTTACTGCACCTAATTCCAATTTACATGGAAGAAGCATCTCCATTCCTGCCATTGGAGCAAACAACTTTGAGCTGCAACCTCAATTAGTTTCTCTGATGCAGTAGAACTGCAAGTTTCATGGACTTCCATCTGAAGATCCTTTTCAGTTCTTAACGAATTCTTGCAGATCTGTGATACTGTTAAGACTAATGGAGTAGATCCTGAAGTCTACAGGCTCATGCTTTTCCCATTTGCTGTAAGAGACAGAGCTAGAATATGGTTGGACTCTCAACC
>NC_029794.2:35015722-35015981 GCF_000816755.2 Arachis ipaensis | reverse complement strand
TAGTACTCTCCCAAGCAATACAGAAGAGAATCCAAAAGGAGAGTGCAAGGCCATTGACATAAGCGCCATGGTCGAACCTGAGAGGAGAGGAGAGGACGTGAATCCCAAGGAGGAAGACCTCCTGGGACGTCCAGTGGTCAATAAGTTGCTTCCCTCTGGGGAACCAAAGGACTCTGAGGCTCATCTAGAGACCATAGAGCTTCCATTGAACCTCCTTATGCCCTTCATGAGCTCTGATGAGTATTCCTCTTCTAAAGAG
>NC_029794.2:35013424-35015314 GCF_000816755.2 Arachis ipaensis | reverse complement strand
GCCCAAAATGGGCAGCATCCTGGCGCTGAACGCCCAGAACAAGCATGGTTCTGGCGTTCAACGCCAGAAATGGCAACAAATGGGCGTTGAACGCCCAAAATGGGCACCAACCTGGCGCCTAGAGTTGTGTGCAAGGGCATTTTACATGCCTAAATTGGTGCAGGGATGTAAATGCCTTGACACCTCAGGATCTGTGGACCCCACAGGATCATCTCAGGATCTGTGGACTCCACAGGATCATCTCAGGATTTGTGGACCCCACAGGATCATCTCAGGATCTGTGGACCCCACAGGATCCCCACCTACCTCATCATCTCTCTTTCCATTCATGATCATCCCTTCTGTTTTCCATTTACCACTCACATCCATACACCCACTACCTTCAAAATTCAACATCTCTCTCCCACCCAATCCCACCCATATGGCCGAATACACACATCCATCAATCTCCTCCATCTCTTCTTCTTCTTCTTCTATTCTTTCTTCTTTTGCTCGAGGGCGAGCAACATTCTAAGTTTGGTATGGTAAAAGCATAGTTTTTTTGTTTTTTCCATAACCATTGATGGCACCTAAGGCCAGAGAAACCTCTAGAAAGAGGAAAGGGATGACAAAAGCTTCCATCAAGGGTCTATAGCTCAGTGGTAGAACATTTGACTGCAAATTAAGAGATCCCTGAGATACCTCAGGGGATACATTTTCTTCCACACAATTATTGGAAGCAACTAAGGGTGGAACATCAAGAACACTCCATCATCCTTCATGAAATTAAAGAAGATCAAAAAGCAATGAGGGAGGAGCAACAAAGACAAGGAAGAGACATTGAAGAGCTCAAGGACATCATTGGTTCCTCAAGAAGGAAACGCCACATTCACTAAGGTGGATTCATTCCTTGTTCTTATTTCTTCTGTTTTTCGTTTTCTATGTTATGTGCTTATCTATGTTTGTGTCTTCATTACATGATCATTAGTAGTTAGTAACTATGTCTTAAAGTTATGAATGTCCTATGAATCCATCACCTCTCTTAAATGAAAAATATTTTAATTCAAAAGAACAAGAAGTACATGAGTTTCGAATTTATCCTTGAACTTAGTTTAATTATATTGATGTGGTGACAATGCTTCTTGTTTTCTGAATGTATGCTTGAACAGTGCATATGTCTTTTGAAGTTGTTGTTTAAGAATGTTAAATATGTTGGCTCTTGAAAGAATGATGACTAGGAGACATGTTATTTGATAATCTGAAAAATCATAAAAATGATTCTTGAAGCAAGAAAAAGCAGCAAAGAACAAAGCTTGCAGAAAAAAAAAAGAGAAAAAAAAATGGGCGAAAAAAATAGAAAAAAATAGAAAAAGAAAAAGCAAGCAAAAAAAGCCAAAAGCTCTTAAAACCAAGAGGCAAGAGTAAAAAGCCAATAACCCTTAAAATCAAAAGGCAAGGGCAAATAAAAAGGATCCCAAAGATTTGAGCATCAGTGGATAGGAGGGCCTAAAGGAATAAAATCCTGGTCTAAGCGGCTAAACCAAGCTGTCCCTAACCATGTGCTTGTGGCGTGTAGGGGTCAAGTGAAAACTTGAGACTGAGCGGTTAAAGTCAAGGGCCAAAGCAAAAAAAGAGGGTGCTTAAAAACCCTGGACACCCCTAATTGGGGACTTTAGCAAAGATGAGTCACAATCTGAAAAGGTTCACCCAATTATGTGTCTGTGGCATTTATGTATCCGGTGGTAATACTGGAAAACAAAGTGCTTAGGGTCACGGCCAAGACTCATAAAGAAGCTGTGTTCAAGAATCATCATACTGAACTAGGAGAATCAATAACACTATCAGAACTCTGAGTTCCTATAGATGCCAATCATTCTAAACCTCAATGGATAAAGTGAGATGCCAAAACTA
>NC_029794.2:34968286-35010214 GCF_000816755.2 Arachis ipaensis | reverse complement strand
TTTTAGTAGGATCTAGTTACTTTTAGGGATGTTTTCATTAGTTTTTATGTTAAATCATTTCCGGACTTTACTATGAGTTTTTTGTGTGTTTTTCTGTGATTTCAGGTATTTTCTGGCTGAAATTGAGGGACTTGAGCAAAAATCAGATTCAGAGGTTGAAGAAGGACTGCTGATGCTGTTGGATTCTGACCTCCCTGCACTTAAAGTGGATTTTCTGGAGCTACAGAACTCAAAATGGCGCGCATCCAATTGCGTTGGAAAGTAGACATCCAGGGCTTTCCAGAAATGTATAATAGTTTATACTTTAGCTAAGAATAGACGACGCAAACTGGCGTTCAACGCCAGCTTTCTGCCCAAATCTGGTGTCCAGCGCCAGAAAAGGAGCCAAAACCAGAGTTGAACGCCCAAATTGGCACAAAAGCTGGCGTTCAACTCCAAGGAGGACCTCTACACGTGCAACACTCAAAGCTCAGCCCAAGCACACACCAAGTGGGCCCCGGAAGTGGATTTATGCACCAATTACTTACTTTTGTAAACCCTAGTAGCTAGTTTATTATAAATAGGACATTTCACTATTGTATTTGACATCTTTGAACCATCTTTGAATCCTGGATCGTATTTTGATCCTGTGATCATGTTTTGGGGGCTGGCCATCTCGGTCATGCCTGGACCTTTCACTTATGTAATTTTAACGGTAGAGTTTATACACTCCATAGATTAAGGTGTGGAGCTCTGCTGTTCCTCAAAGATTAATGCAAAGTACTACTGTTTTCTATTCAATTCATCTTATTTCACTTCCAAGATATTCATTCGCACTTCAACCTGAATGTGATGAATGTGACAAAGGAAACTGTGTATTGCCGTCCTTCCTCTTCCCCTCTCCACTTCTCTGATCTCCCGTTTCCCTCCTCCCTTTCTTCGTTTCTTTCTTTCATGGAAATCAAAGGAAACTGTGTATTGCCGCTGCTTGTTAGAAAGGAGGGCTGTAGCAGCTTGGGGAAACCGGGTCAGGGGAACCGGGTAGGGTTTTTAGGGTTAGGGTAAAATTGGGTTCAATGGTAATTTTGTAATTTTAAATAAAAGTAGAGGTAACATAGTAATTAGGAACAAATTTTAATCCAACAAAATTAATGTATAGAAATACTATTTGCTCCTCAATTTCACACTTTATTTTCAATAAAATGTCCAATCCAAAATTTAGAAATAATATAATTAATTTCTCTATTTTCCAAAACAGCAATATCAATATATTAAAATATTGATTATTTAGTCCATATCATATAAAATATTTATTATTTCATAACTATCAACTTTATAATTTAAATATAGAAAATAACCCAATAATTATAAAATTGGATAATAATCATAACTCGTCTCAAATCCAATAAATCAAAAATTGCCTTAATTATCTCTGATAAAATAATTTCTAAAATTAAGGCTATAAATAACTATATGATTTGAGACTTGATCATAATAAGACTTCTCAAAAGTTCTTGGTCTTACATCCTACCCACCTTATAAAAATTTTCGCCCTCGAAAATTGATACAAAATGAAAGAATTTCCATAACAGTTCACCCTTGAACACATTTAAGGAAGAAGCAAAAATATCCCAAAATATAAACATATATACGATTTTTAAATACTTTGATTGTCATATGCATGAGGGTGCAAAGGTAGGAGTGTGATTGCAAGGCGAACGTTACAAGGTAGGCTCAATGCAAAAGATAACATGGGTCAATCATGTGATAGTAGGGCAAAGCATCAAAGGCTATAAAACAGGATGGGGCTAAAACGACGTGCTCAACATTTGCACACTAATCTCATATCAACCTCAAAGTTTCAACTTTCCAACTCCATCAAGCACTTTACAAACCCCAAATTCGATCACAAGCCTGGCAACCACAAACCTGTTCGCAAGGAACAAAACGCCCACAACTCATACGTTGCACACCTACCGCTTCAACTTTCATATGCACACATCACGTCTTAAAGAACTAACGCATCGCGTTACTATATCTATAGATCGCACGTGATATCAAAACAATTCTCGAGTCTACTCAGAAGAATACGAGATCTTAGAAAGGAGAGACAAATGCCAAAGACAATACTCATAGATTTAAAAGAATATATCCAATTCCAGATAAACAAGGATGTTCAAGCAATGAAGTTTGCTAGACACAATTCAATTGACAACTTCAAAGATAACCCTTAGATCAAAGAAGTTCAATAGGATCAATAAGAAGAAAACCAGCGCATCAGTTTGAAACAAACTCAAGCTGAGTCGAGAAAGCATGAGGTTTACAGAAGAGAATATTTCAAACCCAAGACAAAGCTCACAGAACTCAAGAGCACGATTAAAAGTACTTCCGAATACATTGTTCATAAAGGAACCAAAACTTGCGGAAAAACCACTTCGCAGTCTAGAAGAAAAGTTAAGTAACAAACATCCTCCCAGAGAATAACAAAAGCAATAACGTGGCCTTGCTGTAATACAATTTATGTTGAAACAGATCATGTAGAATTTTAAAAACAAGGTGCACACAAATTTGGCTAAAAGCTAAAATATTTTCTCAAATATTTTAGAAAGATAATTAGGTGCACAACTTAAACAAAGGCAATCATAAAACTCAGAAAAGAAATCAAATCAATTATAACCAAGCAACTGAAAAATAAGTTCGATTTGGAACTTCTTCAAAGAGAATTCAATCTGCTTTATAAAATTCAAAACAAGATTCCAAAAGTATACTTGAAATCACCATGTCATAACGATATTCAAGAAGATTAGGATGTACTTGAAAAGGAGTCAAGCCATACAAGAAAAGATCTTAAATCAAAGTAGTTTAAACAAGATCTACTAGTCGTGAGACATCCAACAAGTTTCAAAATTGATCCAAAAGAATACAAAAGTCGTAGAAAAAGGCAACTCAATCATTTGTAATTTCTTAAGGATAAATCTTTGACTAAAAACTCTCGTAGAGATAATGAGAGAATAAACAATGCACTAACTTGAAACGAATCAAACTGACTCACTTAAGGATAAGATTCACAAGAGAAGACAAACCAAGATCAATGGTAATGTTCACAAGATGCAAAAGATTAGTTAAAAACAGAATCACGTATGACATTCATAGAGGTGAAAAGCTTAAGAAGGAGCGAGTCTGATCATAAGAAGAAAGCTATGAGTCCAACATTTTCAAAAGAACAACAATGGCATAAACCATATAGCATGCTAAATCAAACTCAATTCAAAATAAGTTAAGTAAAGCTCATCAAATGAAACTCAACCGAGACAAAAGTGGTAAATTTTTTTTTTTAAATTTTGAAAAATATTCCAAATACATAATCAATTGAAGATGTGCATTGGAACTATAGTAAAATTACTAGAAAGTCAATTTACCTTTAAAGTAAGTGCAATTCCGCACACTAGTAAAAATACAGTCGAGGTATTAGGAGTAAATAGTTGTTAAACTATATAAGAAATCTTCAAAGTTTCATATAGATAAGTATATATCTAATCAACAGCAATTTTTATAAAAATCTCAAAGTTAGCTGTAATCACTGTCAAATAAGAGGAAAACTGAATCAACAAGTTCTCTAAGAATGAACACGGAACCCGGAGTTAAAAGTCACAGCACATTAAGACAAGTTCAAGACTATATCAAAGAGTACTTGAATCAAGAAGAACTCAAACAGAGGAAGAGAGATGCAACAAGGATTTCAAACAAGCATATGCAACTGAGGTCAAACAAGAATGCATATGAATAGAGAAATAGAGTGGAAACATCAAATTACTTTTCAAGAGGAGTAGCAAACAAGAACTTCAAGTTAGGGTATGAAGAACAGGTCGACTCGAACAAAATCCAAGATACACAACTGAATAGCTTCGAGAAATAGTTTCTAACGTTCCCAAACCAGCGATTCACTTCACTCAAAACTTGTATATCATCTATGATAACCCATTAGTGCTTTCATATACAAAATTCACTAGTATTAAGCCGGCCAAACTTAATACCAAGAATTATGCAATGCAAGACTAACAGCGTTAACCAATAGATCGTCATGTGCATAAAGCTCTAATTCTTGTCTTTCGACAAGACCTAATACATGACAAACACTCAGAGTATGCAATTGAAGTATAGTCAGTCCATTTCTCAGGCTCTACAGGAAGAACTACTCTGATACCATAATGTAACAGCCTAACTACCAAAGCTCGCACTTTCGGCTGCGCGACTCTGATAGTTCGGACATTACGACAACACTTATATTAATTAATACTAAAATATGAGCCTGTTTAAAACTTTAAACCGCAATACCGCTCCCAAAGATACTTTCGTTCGATAACGTACATCCATAAATACCATTCAACTTACAACAACTCATAAAGAGTACATCTATATATATACATAAATATATATAAATAATATTACAAACATAATCCAATACAATTCCTATCCCTCTTACAGATTATATCAAGATAAAGGCGAGGGTGCAGTAAACCATAACTAAAACAATACAGAGCATCACAACAACAATTAAATAAGCTCTTCGTAACTTCTGCGCCCATATCTTGAAAGGGGAAAAATGTAGGGGGTGAGAACATCATCCTCGAAAGGGTTCTCAGTAGAGGATTTTTGGGAAATTACTGTAATAGGATACATGAAGATAAACTGTACCAGTGATTAATAACCGTCTTATGCCTCTTTTCAAAAACAACGGTTTACAATAAAAATAAAGTCGGAAATCTTTTCTGAAAGAGGAACCATTCAATTCTCAAAAACTCAAAAGCCTTTCAAAACGGTTTACCTATGCTGAAACAAAATAGCCTTTCATATTTTATTCCAAACCAGAAACACAAAACCGAAATCAACCATCGGTTCATCTTATTCCAACCACGGCCCTAGGCCCAAACAATCCAACCATCAACCAATCACCACAATCCAACAGAGTCCCAGTAGCAAACACAAATAGGGAGATGCAAGCACAAACAAACAGTTTTTGCAGGTAAAACAATTAGCAATTAATCACATAGGCAAACCAAGTATAGTATGCACACCCAAACAATGTCACATAGATGCATATGATGCATGCCTGTCCCTAGTGGCTGATGATATCATCTGTCGGTTATATAGCCAACCCGACACGTCCTGGTAGCTAACCATGGACAGAAACACCCATCGCGGAGCAAGTAGGTTTGAGCTACAACCCCATTGCTACTACCCGCTCAACCCAGAGCCAGTGGAATAACCACTACTGCGGCTACTACCCAGGCGGGTGTTTAACAACTCAACCTGGAGCGAGTGGAATCACCACTACTACCGCTACTACCCAGGTGTCACAGTCTCTGACCTGGAGCAAGTGGGACGAACCACAACCCTTGCTACTACCCAGGTATCTCAAGCATATATTCATTCAGTCCCAGTAATGGATCAACATCCATCTCAGCCATCCGGCTTAAATTCATAATTTATAGTCAGCCATACGGCCCATAACTCATTCGGCAATCAGCCATAAATCAATATCATACATAACCATTCCGGCTCACGGTTCAATCCAGAACCAGCCAATATTCATAATCATACACAGCCATTCCGGCCTATAACAAAACAGCACTTCCACCATTCAACATCATCAAATTCATAAAACCGGCATTTTAGCCACAAATCACTTTTCTCAAGCCATTTCACTTTGAAATCAAACTTCAACTCTTTTTAGCCTTGGCTTTTAGAAATCTCGTTTCTCAAATCATCTCAGGCTCATAAGCCAAATTTACTCAAAGTGAGTTCCCTTTTTAAAACAAAGCTGCTCTCGGCATCCTCTTTCCGAAACTTCCAAAACTATGGAAAGTTAAAGATTCATTTTGGGAACATTCAAAATCACCCATCCCACAATGGGATTTTATAACAAAGTTTCTCGGCAGAGTCCCAAGTCTTTAGGAGAGAATAGCATAACTCATTTCGCCGAATTCATTTAAAATCATTAAAACCTTGGCTTTCCGATTTGAGTAATAAAATAGGATCTAAGCCAAACCGAGTCACGTAATCATTTACTTCTTTCAAAGCCGTTTCCTTTACTTAAGCAAAACCAGCTTCAACCCCCATGATAAATTCTAGAACGTTTCAACTGTTCAAAATTGTTTTAGTCTTGCAAGAATTCAGAATTCAAAGAGTACTTAAAACCTTTCTCAAAACATTTCAAAATGAAACTTGTCAATAGACATTCAGGTTCTTTCAAAGTCATTGAAACTTCTTTAATTGAAACCCCCAAGTCAAATTCAAAGGCATAAACCCTTTTTACATCCAAACAGCTTTAAAACACAAGTTTCATCTAAATAACCTTCTCCTGAAAGAGATACAATGCCTTTCTTAAGAAGCAAGACTAAATCACAATTTCCTCTTTATTAATTCATTTCGAATGCATGAATCATCCATTTCTCGATAATTCAAATAAAATAGTAGAAGTCTTTAACTCATCATTTTCCAGACAACATTTCAATAAAGACTCAGATTTTATAAAAATTTCAGCAGCACCTCTCCTAAAACTTCGAATTTTGCCACCCGGTTTGGGTCCCAACTAAACCGTTTCTCATTCCTTTTCAACAGCTCAAAACCAAAAATCAATTCAAAAGCAAGATAAATCCAACAGTCACCTCAATGGCATACCTCAAGGAAACCATTTCAAAAATTAACTCAATATCAACCGATTTAACTTATTTTTAAAGCTTTAAAGAATCGGTTCAGCTACAAATCATTTATCAAAACCAGAGCAATTAAAGCAACCCAGGCTGAATTTCAAGAGCATTCTATCTTTCACATCATCAAAATAATTGACTCAATTCAAACCAATCCTCAATGGATTAAACTCATTTCAAATATTTAAAGAATCAACTTCAAACATTACATTTCACAAGCCACACAACAATTCAGCCAAGCCAACATCCATAATCGTTCGAGTCAATCAAATAATACATAAGGTAGATACAATCACTAATTACACCATATCTCACATCAGTATCCATATGTAATAATTCCAATAATAAACTGTAGTTTTCGGAAAGCGCCCCTACCTCAAAACGCAAATTCCATAACTCAAACGCGTCATAGAGTCCATTCCGCCTCGACCCGAAATCAACAATCAAAATCCCGGCTACCAACACCTCAGCTCCAAACCGTTTTCTCAGCAACCACAACGACTCTAATCGCAATATAATAACCGAGATTAACTCTCATAACAACAAATGCTACAACTCCTCAACGTATAATAGAGCAGTAACTAGAGGGCTTTCAGATCGAAACGCTTACCGAACCGAAGGAACGGCTGAACCGAAACAGCGGCGGTCTCTGAACCGGTTCGGCGGCAGCCCCATAAGCCATCCTAGGCGGCAACGGTGATCAGACTCCGGTGACGGCAACTTTCTGGCGACGGCAGAAGTAGCCAGAACCTCTGGCGGTGGTTCTGGTGGCCTCAGAACTCCGGCAGCGGCGCTGTCAAACTCTGATGGTGTTTCAGGCAGCTCCGATGGCAGAAAGATTTTTCGACAACCATACACAGCAGACCCCCAACCACAGCAGCAGCTAGGAGACCGGCGGCCATAGCGGCAGACTCTGTCATCACGGCAGCAAGGGTGGTGGAACCACCCACCATCATAGCGTCTCATCCTCTCCCGCTACTGATAAGGACAGCAACCACCATAGCAACCCGGCCTCAGCAGCGGCTTCCAACGGCAACAGCGGCGCGCTCAACCCAGAATTCGAATGGAGCACAGTAGGAGTGACGGCCATGAGTGACAGTGACGCGAGCTTCGATGGTGGCAGGAAGTGATGGCGGCTGAGCGCGGTGGCTACCCTCCTCACGGCGCTTCTCTCTCTCGCGCGACTGGCGACGGCACGGCTAGGAGTGACGGTGTGACGAACAGAGGCGGCAGCACGGCGTGGACGCGGTGGTGATGAAGGCTGGAAGGTGGGGCGAGGCTGGACGGCAACCCAGCAGTTGCGGCTCCGTCTCGCGTGCCCTGGCTCGCGCTTTCTCTTCCGCCCGTGACTATGGTCCACGGCTTCCTCTCGTTCGACGGCAACACGACGGCGCGGCGGCAGTGATGCCCACCGGCGCCGTCCTTTCTCTTCCCCTCTCCACCTCTCTGATCTCCCGTTTCCCTCCTCCCTTTCTTCGTTTCTTTCTTTCATGGAAATCAAAGGAAACTGTGTATTGCCGCTGCTTGTTAGAAAGGAGGGCTGTAGCAGCTTGGGGAAACCGGGTCAGGGGAACCGGGTAGGGTTTTTAGGGTTAGGGTAAAATTGGGTTCAATGGTAATTTTGTAATTTCAAATAAAAGTAAAGGTAACATAGTAATTAGGAACAAATTTTAATCCAACAAAATTAATATATAGAAATACTATTTGCTCCTCAATTTCACACTTTATTTTCAATAAAATGTCCAATCCAAAATTTAGAAATAATATAATTAATTTCTCTATTTTCCAAAACAGCAATATCAATATATTAAAATATTGATTATTTAGTCCATATCATATAAAATCTTTATTATTTCATAACTATCAACTTTATAATTTAAATATAGAAAATAACCCAATAATTATAAAATTGGATAATAATCATAACTCGTCTCAAATCCAATAAATCAAAAATTGCCTTAATTATCTCTGATAAAATAATTTCTAAAATTAAGGCTATAAATAACTATATAATTTGAGACTTGATCATAATAAGACTTCTCAAAAGTTCTGGGTCTTACACTTTAGCTCAAAATTGTTTGCTCCAATGGCAGGGATTGAGATGCTTCTTCCATGTAAGTTGGAATTTGGTGCAATAAAGTCACCAAGCATCTTCCTTGCATTGTTGTTGGATTCGGCCATGTCTCCTTCTTTTTCAAAAATTTCTGTCAGATTTTCTCTAGAGAGTTGTGCTTTAGCTTCCCTTAGCTTCCTCTTCAGAGTCCTTTCAGGTTCAGGATCAGCTTCAACAAGAATGTTCTTATCCTTGTTCCTGCTCATATGAAAAAGAAGAGAACAGAAAAGAAAATATGGAATCCTCTATGTCACAGTATAGAGATTCCTTATATGAGTATAAGAAGAGAAGAGTGGAAGAAGGAAAAGATGAGAATTCGAACATAGAGGAGAAGAGTGGGTTCAAATTTTTTAGTGGAAGAGGGGTGTTATTAGATAAATAAATAAATAAATAGAAGGAGATGAGAGAGGGAAGAATTCGAAAAATAAAAATATATTTTTTTTCAATTTAAAATTAAAGTTAAAATTCGAAAATAAAAAATGAAATTAAATTAAATTAAAATTTAAAATAATTAGTTAATTAAAAAGAAATTTTGAAAAAGAGGTTAGTGATTTTCAAAAATTAGAGAGAGAAAATTAGTTAGGTAGTTTTGAAAAAGATAAGAATCAAACAAGATAAGATTAAATAATAAAAAAAGATTTGAAAATCAATTTTTGAAAAGATAAGAAGTTAGATAAGAAGTTAGAAAAGATTTTGAAATTGATTTTGAAAAAGATGTGATTGAAATTTATTTTGAAAAAGATTTGAAAAAGAAATTTAAAAATATTCGATTTTAAAAATTAAAGTTGATTACTTAACTAACAAGAAACAAAAAGATATGATTTTAAAATTTAAAGATTGAACCTTTCTTACTAGGCAAGTAACAAACTTAAAATTTTTGAATCAATCACATTAATTGTTAGCATTAATTTCGAAAATATGAAATAGAAATGAGAAAAAGATTTTGAAAATAAATTTTGAAAATTTCGAAATTATGAATTAAAAAGAAGTAAAAGATTTGATTTTTGAGAAAGATTTGAAAAAGATAGAATTTTTAAATTGAAAATTTGACTTGACTCATAAGAAACAACTAAATTTTAAAAAGTTTTGAAAAAGTCATCTCAAATTTTTGAAAATTTATGAGAGAATAAGGGAAAGATATCTTTTTGATTTTTGAATTTTTAATGAAGAAAGAGAAAAACAACCAAAAGGCTCAAAACATGAAAATTATGAATCAAAACATATGATGCATGCAAGAACACTTTGAATGTCAAGATGAACACCAAGAACACTTTGAATGTCAAGATGAACACCAAGAACTTATTTTTGAAAATTTTTAAGAAAAGGAAAACATGCAAGACACCAAACTTAAAAATTTTTATTCTATAGACACTAATAATTCTAAAATGCATATGAAAAACAAGAAAAGATACCAAAAAAAGAAATTCATCAAGAACAACTTGAAGATCATGAAGAACAAATGCATGAGTTTTCGAAAATTCTAATGAAATTAAAAAGATGCAATTGACACCAAACTTAAAAATTGACACTAGACTCAAGCAAGAAACATCAAATTTTTGGTTTTTTATGATTTTATTAAAATTTTTTTTTGGATTTTTCGAAAATTAATTGGAAAAGAAAAATACGGATTTCAAAATTTTTAATGAGAATTACAGGAATCATGCAATGTTAGTCTAAAGCTCCAGTCCAGGAATTAGACATGGCTTACTAGCCAGCCAAGCTTTCAGTGAAAGCTCTGGTCCAAAACACTACACATGGCCAATGGCTAGCCAAGCTTTAGCAGATCATTACATACAAGAGCTAAATTGCTGAGAAAGATAAAGAAGCTCTTCTCTAATGATAGTTGAAACCTCGGTCCAAAGGATTAGACATGGCTTAGCAGCCAGCTAGGATTCCGCATATCACCATGAAACTTTAGAATTCATTCTTAAAAATTCTAAAGAACATAGAATAATTTATAAAAAAAAAATTTTTTGAAAAATTTTTTCGAAAATAAAAAGAATAAAAGCAAAAACTTAAAATTAAAATAAAATTACCTAATCTGAGCAACAAGATGAACCGTCAGTTGTCCAAACTCGAACAATCCCCGCCAACGGCGCCAAAAACTTGGTGCATGAAATCGTGATCATTCATTCCTTGGTAACGGCGCTGAAAACTTAATACGCATGTTCATAATCTTAGTTCTTCTTCACAACTTCGCACAACTAACCAGCAAGTGCACTGGGTCGTCCAAGTAATAAACCTTACGTGAGTAAGGGTCGATCCCACGGAGATTGTCGGCTTGAAGCAAGCTATGGTCACCTTGTAAATCTCAGTCAGGTGGATTCAAATGGTTATGGAGACTTGATAATTAAAATATAATTAAAATATAAAATAGGATAGAAATACTTATGTAATTCATTGGTGAGAGTTTCAGATAAGCGTATGGAGATGCTTTTGTTCCTTCTGAACCTCTGCTTTCCTACTGCTTTCATCCAATCACTCATACTCCTTTCCATGGCGAGCTGTATATTGGGCATCACTGTTGTCAATGGCTACTTCCCGTCCTCACAGTGAAAATGGTCCAAAATGCGCTGTCACCGCACGGCTAATCATCTGTCAGTTCCTGATCATGCTGGAATAGGATTCAGTAATCCTTTTGCGTCTGTCACTACGCCCAGCACTCGCGAGTTTGAAGCTCGTCACAGCCATCCCTTCCCAGATCCTACTCGGAATACCACAGACAAGGTCTAGACTTTCCGGATCTCAAGAATGGCCGCCAATAATTTTAGCCTATACCACGAAGACTCTGATCGTAGATCAGGAGGCTAAGAGATACACATTCAAGCTTGTTTGCATGTAGAACGGAAGTGTTTGTCAGGCACGCGTTCATAAGTGAGAATGATGATGAGCGTCACATAATCATCACATTCATCATGTTCTTGTGTTCGAATGAATATCTTAGAGAAGAAATAGGCTTGAATTGAATAGAAAAACAATAGTACTTTGCATTAATTCATGAGGAACAGCCGAGCTCCACACCTTAATCTATGGTGTGTAGAAACTCTACCGTTGAAAATACATAAGCGAAAATAGGGTAGACATGGCCGAATGGCCAGCCTCTCATGGAGGTCTAGAGATCTAAAATGATCAAAAGATGAACAAAAGATAATCCAAAGATAATAAAAAAGATGTCTAACACAATAGCAAAAAGTTCTATTTATACTAAACTAGTTACTAGGGTTACAGAAATAAGTAAATGACGCAGAAATCCACTTCCGGGTCCACTTGGTGTGTGCTTAGGCTGAGCATTGAAGCTTTCACGTGTATAGGTCTTCCTTGGAGTTAAACACCAGTTTGTAACTTATTTCTAGCGTTTAACTCTGCTTTGCTACCTGTTTCTAGCGTTTAACTTCAGAATATGGCAGAGAGCTGGCGTTGAATGCCAGTTTGCATCGTCTAAACTCATGCAAAGTATGGACTATTATATATTGCTGAAAATACCTAGATGTCTACTTTCCAACGCAATTGAGAGCACGCCATTTGGAGTCATGTAGCTCCAGAAAATCCACTTTAAGTGCAGGGAGGTTAGAATCCAACAGCATCTGCAGTCTTTCTTCAGCCTCTGAATCAGATTTTTGCTCAGGTCCCTCAATTTCAGCCAGAAATTACCTGAAATCATAGAAAAACACACAAACTCATAGTAAAGTCCAGAAATATGATTTTTATTTAAAAACTAATAAAAATATACTAAAAACTATATCAAAATAATGCCAAAAAGCGTATAAATTATCCGCTCATCACATTGCAAACTATAAAGCTGTGAGATTCATACCCAAAGAGTATAGTAAGCAACAAATGAAAAAATTGATTTCTGATGCAAAGTACTACTTGTGGGATGAACCATATCTCTTTAAGAGGTGTGCAGACGGAGTAATCTGTAGATGTGTGCCTAGAGAAGAGGCACAGAAGATCCTATGGCATTACAATGGATCACAATATGGAGGACATTTCGGAGGTGAGCGAACAACCACAAAAGTTCTCCAATGTGGTTTCTACTAGCCTACTCTCTATAGAGACTCCCGAGAGTTTGTACGTAATTGTGACAGTTGCCAGAGAGCTGGTAATCTGCCTCACGGTTATGCCATGCCTCAGCAAGGGATCTTAGAGATTGAGTTGTTTGATCTATGGGATATTGACTTCATGGGGCCTTTCCCACCATCATACTCAAACACTTATATTCTGGTGGCAGTAGACTATGTATCTAAATGGGTAGAGGCAATTGCAACACCCACTAATGATACTAAGACAGTGATGAAGTTCCTCCAAAAGCATATCTTCAGCAGGTTTGGTGTCCCTAGGATACTGATCAGTGATGGAGGCACTCATTTCTGCAATAAACAGTTTGACTCTACTCTGATCTGATATGGAATTAACCATAAAGTGGCCACTCCATATCATCCACAGACAAATGGGCAGGCTGAAGTCTCGAATAGAGAACTGAAACGAATCCTGGAACGGAATGTAAGTACCTGTAGAAGGGATTGGGCAAGAAGTCTGGATGATGCTCTGTGGGCATACAGAACAGCATTCAAGACTCCTATAGGGACCTCTCCATACCAGCTTGTATATGGAAAAGCCTGTCATCTACCAGTGGAACTAGAACATAAGGCCTACTGGGCGACCAGGTTCTTAAACCTTGATGCTAAGGTAGCTGGAGAGAAAAGATTACTCCAGTTGAATGAGCTGGAAGAGTTTAGACTCAATGCTTTCGAAAATGCTAAAATTTATAAAGAGAAAGCAAAAAGATGGCATAACAAAATGCTGTCATCTAGAGTTTTTGAGCCAGGACAGAAGGTCCTACTATTTAACTCTAGGCTCAGATTGTTCCCTGGCAAATTAAAATCCCGGTGGAAGGGACCATATGTGATTACAAGTGTGTCACCATATGGTTATGTAGAGCTCAAGATATTGATTCTGACAAAAAGTTCATTGTTAATGGACGGAGAATCAAACATTATCTTGAAGGCAATATTGAGCAAGAATGCTCAAAACTGAGACTAAATTAAAAAGCTCAGTAAAGTCCAGCTAAAGACAGTAAAGAAGTGCTTGCTGGGAGGCAACCCAACCATAAAATTAGATGTTTATAACAATTATATAAGTTCATTTAATTTTGTTATTCATGTTTGTTAAAGCTTTTCAGTGAATAAGTCAAGGAAATAGAGGTTCAGAACATAAAGCAGAAGAATTACAAAGAAAAAGAGCTCACTGGCGTTAAAACGCCAGTAAAGGTATCATTCTGGGCGTTCAGAAAAACGCCCAGTAAAGAAGGATTTCTGGCGTTTAACGCCAGCTAGGGTATCTGGCTGGGCGTTAAACGCCCAAATAGGCTGTCTAGTGGGCGTTAAATGCTAGAATGGATAGCATTCTGGGCGTTTAACGCCAGGATGACATAAGGGAGGTAATTTTGTTTCCAATTCGATTTTTTTCAATTTTTCATGTTTTAATTCATAATTTTTTGCATCAAACATATTTTAAACTTTCATCTTTCAATTTCTATTTTCAAAAATTAATAATCTTTCCAATTCTTTTTAATTCTCTTTTTAATTCTTTTCAATTCCTTCCAAAACGTTTTCAAAACTTACATATCTTTTCAAATTCTTTTCAACTCTTTTTCTTGTATACATTAATATGTTTTCAAAATTAATTGCATCACTCTTCTTCTACGCCCTTCTATCTTATTTTGCTCGAGGACGAGCAAAGCTTTTAAGTTTGGTGTGGAAAAGCTCAATTTTTTGTTTTTCTATAACCATTAATGGCACCTAAGGCCGGAGAAACATCTAGAAAGAGGAAAGGGAAGGCAGTTGCTTCCAACTCCGAGTCATGGGAGATGGAGAAATTCATCTCAAAAGCCCATCACTAGAAAGAGGATGGAGCAAACAAGAGAGCCCACTCATGGACCTCAACAAGAGCACTCCATTATCCTCCATAAAATCAGAGAGGACCAAAAGGCCATGAAAGAGGAGCAACAAAGGCAAGGAAGAGATATTGAGGAGCTAAAGCACTCCATGGGATCTTCAAGAAGAAGAACTAGCCGTCATCACTAAGGTGGACCTGTTCTTTAATTTTCTTGTTCTTATTTTTCTATTTTTTGAATTCTATGCTTTATGTTTTGTCTATGTTTGTGTCTTTATTACATGATCATTAGTGTTTATAGTCTATGTCTTAAAGCTATGAATGATTCCATGAATCCCTCACCTTTTCTTAATTAAATAATATTTTTATTTGCAAAAGAAAAAGAAGTACATGGGTTTCAAAATTTATCTTGAAATTAGTTTAATTATTTTGATGTGGTGGCAATACTTTTTGTTTTCTGAATGAATGCTTGAACAGTGCATATTTTTGAATTTGTTGTTTATGAATGTTAAAATTGTTGGCTCTTGAAAGAATAATGAAAAAAAGAAATGTTATTGATAATCTGAAAAATCATAAAATTGATTCTTGAAGCAAGAAAAAGTAGTGAAAAGCTTGCAGAAAAAAAAAGAAAAGAAAAAAGGTGGCAAAAAAAAAGAAAGAAAAAGAAAAAGCAAGCAAAAAAAACCAATAGCCCTTTAAACCAAAAGGTAAGGGTAAAAAGGATCCAAGGCTTTGAGCATTAATGGATAGGAGGGCCCAAAGGAATAAAATCCTGGCCTAAGCAGCTAAACCAAGCTGTCCCTAACCATGTGCTTGTGGCGTGAAGGTATCAAGTGAAAAGCTTGAGACTGAGCGATTAAAGTCGTGGTCCAAAGCAAAAAGAGTGTGCTTAAGAGCTCTGGGCACCTCTAACTGGGGACTCTAGCAAAGCTGAGTCACAATCTGAAAAGGTTCACCGAGTTATGTGTCTGTGGCATTTATGTATCCGGTGGTAATACTGGAAAACAAAATGCTTAGGGTCACGGCCAAGACTCATAAAGTAGCTGTGTTCAAGAATCAACATACCAAACTAAGAAAATCAATAACACTATCTGAATTTTGAGTTCCTATGGATACCAATTATTCTGAACTTCAAAGGATAAAGTAAGATGTCAAAACTGTTCAGAAGCAAAAAGGCTACAAGTCTCGCTCATCTAATTAAAACTAATTTTCATTGATATTTTTGAGATTTATTGTATTTTCTCTTCTTTTTATCCTATTATGTTTTTAGTTGCTTGGGGACAAGCAACAATTTAAGTTTGGTGTTGTGATAAAAAACTTGGTGCACGAAATTGTGATTACACTTTTCACAACTCCGCACAACTAACCAGCAAGTGCACTGGGTTGTCCAAGTAATACCTTACGTGAGTAAGGGTCGATCCCATGGAGATTGACGGCTTGAAGCAAGCTATGGTTATCTTGTAAATCTTAGTCAGGAGATCAATGATAAAAATGATTTTGTTAAGAAAAGTAAATAACATGAAATAAATGGTACTTGTGATTCAGTAATGAGGAATAGGTTGAGTTTCCGGAGATGCTCTGTCGCGTGAATCTCTGCTTTTCTACTGTCTTTTTCTCCAAACACGCATGGCTTCCTTCAATGGCAAGCTGTATGATCCTCTCGGATGAAAAATACCAGGTACGATCTCTGCACAGCTAATCAACTGTCGAATTTCTCGTCTCGGATGAAAAATACCAAGTACAGCTACCGCACGGCTAATCATCTATCGGTTCCCGCTAGCATCGGAATAGGACCCTTGTCCTTTTGCACACTGTCACTGCGTCCAACATTCACAAGTTTGAAGCTCTTCACAGTCATCCCTTCCGAGATCCTACTCGGAATACCACAGACAAGGTTTAGACTTTTCGGATCCCAGGAATGTTGCCAATTGGTTCTAGCCTCTACCACGAAGGTTCTAATCTCACGGACTTGGTCCGTGGATCAGAGACCCAAGAGATACGCACTCAAGCTATCGCCCAATGACTACGTTGAGCTCAGATAGAACGGGAGTGGTTGTCAGGCACGCGTTCATAGAATTGAGAATAATGACGAGTGTCACAGATCATCAAATTCTCTATATTGAAGTACGAATGAGTATCTTAGAATAGGATCAAGCATGATTGAATAGAAAATAGTAGTAATTGCGTTAATCCATTGAAACACAGTAGAGCTCCTCACCCCCACCTATGGGGTTTAGAGACTCATGCCATAGAAGATACAATATGAAGTGTAAAATGTCATGAGGTACCAAATGAATCTCTAAAAGTAGTTTTTATACTAGACTCGTAACTTAGGTTTACACAAAATGAGTAACTAAGTGCAGATAGTGCAGAAATCCACTTCTGGGACCCACTTGGTGCGTGTCTGGGCTGAGCTTCCAAGCTTTCACGTGCATATGCCCAAAGTTGGAGTTAAACGCCACCCTGGGTGCCAAAATGGGCGTTTAACGCCAAGAATTATGCTAGTTCTGGCATTTTACGCCAAAAAGTTTTAGGCTGGCTTTTAGCGCTAGTTTGGGCCATCAAATCTCGGGCAAAGTATGTACTATTATATATTTCTGGAAATCCTAGAATGTCTACTTTCCAACGCAATTGAGAGCGCGCCAATTGGGCTTCTGTAGCTCCAGAAAATCCACTTCGAGTGCAGGAGGGTCAGAATCCAACAGCATCTGCAGTCCTTTTTTAGCCTTTGAATCAGATTTTTGCTCAAGTCCCTCAATTTCAGCCAGAAAATACCTGAAATTACAGAAAAACACAAAAACTCATAGTAAAGTCCAGAAATATGATTTTTTCATAAAAACTAATAAAAATATAATAAAAAGTAATTAAAATATACTAAAAACTATGTAAAAATAATGCCAAAAGGGTATAAATTATCTGCTCATTAGCAATCCTCAGGAAGCTGAAAGCCAATTCCTCTTATGCAGAGGCATTCGAGAAGAAATCTCCTTCCATGGTGCATTTTAAAGAGCATGATCTGTGAAAAGAAGGCTTTGAGGGGAGATGAGATTGTGGTGCTAACCAAGGAGTGCAGTGCCTTAGTCTAAAAGAAGCTCCCTCCGAAGCTGCCAGATCCCAAAAGCTTCCGGATTCCCTGTACTATAGGGACTATCACCTTTGAGAAGGCATTATGCGACCTCGGCTCAAGCATCAATCTTATGCCTCTCTCTGTGATGAACTGGCTGGGAATTCAAGACGTGTAGCCTGCTAAGATCTCATTGGAGATGGCTGACAAGTCCCTGAAAAGGGGATATGGCATGGTGGAAGATGTCCTTGTGAAGGTTGAATACCTTTACCACCCTGCGAATTTTGTGATCCTAGACACAGGGGAGGACAGAGATGACTCCATCATCCTTGGAAGGCCTTTCCTTACTACTGCGAAGGCCTTGATTGATGTGGAAAAAAGGAGGGCTAGTCCTGAGGCTACATGAGGATTATATCTTGTTCAAGATCTCCAACCCTCAGTCTCCTTCAGACAAAGGAGGTACCATTGTGCAACACTTAGTGTTCCAGCCCTCTCTCTCTCAGTGCAGCGTTTTACAGAGTCCCTAGGCACCAACTCTAAGTTTGGTGTTGGGCAACCATCATCAAGCACTGGAAAGGAAGGCACTAAGAAGAAGGTACCCAAGGGCTGGTAGAACAAAAAGATTCCCACTAAAGGCCTCTTACCTGGCATGAGAATTATCTTCACTAAGTGTCCATTCATTCTACACACAGTGAATAGGATCATGTCTCTAGAGCATGTGGAGCTCATTCATGAGAGCATAGGAAGGAAGTTCATCATGAGGGGTGAAGATCTGAGCCCCTATCAACCTCCATAAAAGGAGCTATCCGTCAAGCTAATGACGGTAAAGAAGGGCTTGTTGGGAGGCAACCTAACCATTAGTATAGTATTTTCAATTTCTTTACATCTATTTTAGTTTGATTTCATATTATAGTTTTTTCCTTGCTTTTTAATGTTTGTGATCATGTGCAACACTTAAAATGGAGACAGAGACACTCAGAAGTTGTAACACCCTAATTACCCTAAGCCTTACCTCATGCCGTAATGCAAAGGTTAATCAAGGGTTACGATAATTCTAAGGCTCATACATAATTATATATATAAAAGGAATAATAATTCTAGAAGCCCGATGAAGGAAATAAGCTCAAATACGAAATTACAAAGCGCGAACGTTCATAGGAAGCTACAAGCGTAAAAGATAAGATCCACTATGTAAGGTAACGAGATATATGTAGTTATATAAGAGTATAATAATTATAAGATACTAGCCATAGCCCGTAGAGTTTGGGCCGACTAGTTAAATACTGACATACATAGGTTTGAAAGTAAAATAGCTTATACAAAGTATCACTCACAAGATAAGCCTCTAAGGCAAAACTAAATACAAAAGTGAGAGTACTAATCAAAATAACTAAAATGACAACAAAATAGAATAAGATCCTCCGCTCTGCTACCATCAAGCAACTTACTGAGGTAGGTTGCGATCTGCATCTGAAAAATAGCAACAACGTATGGAATGAGAACTGGGAGTTCTCAGTATAGGAAAACACAGGTAGTATTCATATATATAACAAGTAATTCAATAAGCAAGTAGGCATATTATACAATTAGGCAAACCCAAGTAATCAAAGCAAGCAAACATATAGAAGATGCATATGATGAATGTCTGTCCTATTGGCTGTGATATCACATGTCGATTATTGTGCCAAACTCGACAGAAAATCCGGACGGCAATTCCCAGATTAGTCTCTCTATTGCGTATACTTAGGAGGAACAATTCCGAGGGATAAGTGCCCTACCACCTTCTCCTTTCATAGGGAAACATTCCGAGGGAGAGTGCCCTACCACCTTCCTCTAGATGCCACATGATTCTGTAGGTTAGTTCCCTACCACCTTGCAATCAGAGAGAAACCCATGATCAGGAGGAAAAATTCTGAGGGATGAGTGCCCTACCACCTTCTCCTTTAAGAGGGAAACGTTCCGAGGGAGGGTGCCCTACCACCTTCCTCTTAAGCGATAAATATGAGTGAGAAGCCCAGCTTCAGCCTCACATCCAAACATAGGTGGGAGACTGCCACAACCCCTACGACAGAGAACAATGCATATCGTAATCATGGATTCAATCTTAGAGGCCACTCCTCATAGCACACTTCCACTCATACTCACTCCATCAACCATAATCATTCATTTCCAAGTTTTCAACTCATCACAACCATCATCAATTCATAACTTCCCATTTCGAACTCACTAGTTCATCAATTTTTCAATTCGTTCTCAGTAAACACCAAGTTCACTACTCTTTCTTCTCTCTCAACCCAACTCATCATCAATACATCAGAAACCTAAACCTCCATTCTCTAACTTTTCAAAGTAAAACCCAACTTGAATCTCATAGGACCTTTCCATTGTTTTGGTACCCGAAAAATAAGCCAAAGAGTCTTAAATAGGTGTCATAGAAGTTTACAAGCTCGTTGGGAAGGTGAAATAGTCAAAAACAAAGTTTAAGTTGAAAAACAGGGCCTGTGTGTATGCACAGGGGTGTGCGTGCGCACGCCCAGAGAGATTTTCAAAACGTGTGCGTACGCATAGAGGTTTGCGTACGCACAAGTACAAAATTTTCCAAACTCTGTTCTCTCGCACAAGGCGTGCGAGCGCCCTCAATAGAGTGCACCTTCCAACGTGTGCATGCGCATAGGGCTGTGCGTTCGCACAGGTTGTAAAACTTCATTGGTTATGTGCACGCACAAGGCTGTGTGTACGCACAGGTTCGAAAAATCACAGGGGTGTTCGTGTGCACACAAACTAGAAATCACAAAATTCTGCAACATTCTAGAATTTCAGATTTTGACACCAAATTTTGAATGATCATAACTTCCTCTACAAAAATCCAAAATTTACAAACTTTATATCAATTTGAAGACTTTTCAATGAACTTTAATTCTATATAAGTTTCAACAAATTTTGAAAACTAAGGCACAAGTTATAACCCGTCAAAATTCACTAAAAACAAGTTTTTATCAAAATCCACAAAACCTCAAGTTTTAACCAACTCTCAATTCAAAACCAAAACAGAACTTGCTCAATCATCATAAAACATTACCACATCCAACATCTTACCATTTCATATCATTCTCCTCAATTTCACACCTAAATTACTCAAACATTACACCATATATTACTACCAATCCATAATTCCCAATTCAATCATAAATCCACACTCATAATCATCACCAACCAACAACAACCTTAACAATCAAAACAAATCCTTATCAATTCCAGTAATCATCACTAAACAATATCTAACATTAACTAAATCTATCATACAACTCATCAACACCAATAATTCTCAACAATCATCATCAACCATAATAACCACCAATCAAAATCATCATCAACATCCATCTTCAAATCTCAACACCCATCAACACAACTCATCAATAATTATCATCTAACAATATATATATATACAATTGATCATACAATCACATCCTTCAACCTATCTTAAAATCAACAAGCCTAAGTATCCACTGATATTACATATTACATAGAGGAGACCGAAACCATACCTTAGTCACTCCCCAAAATGCACACCGCACCAAGATTGGAGTCCAACAAGCTTTCAACTCACCAACAAGCCACCAAAGCTCAAACTAATATCATATATATATCAAAATCAAAACCAAAGATACACAAAACAACTAAACACAAAGGTTTAGTGAAATCATACCTTACCCAATGGGATTAGGGGTAAAATCCAACAATTATCCGCTATTAGAGATCACCTAAACAAGCAAAATCACAAAATCTACTCAAAACTATAACCCCATAAAAGTAGAATTCTAGGGCTGGAAACTGGATATTGAGATTCGATTTCTTACCAGTTTTTCTTAGATAGAATTGACGAGCTCGACGAGAGCTTCTCGTGGCCGTAAACGGCTCGTCAATCGGAGTTCCGTAGCTCAAGTTTTGGCCAAAAGAAGGAGGAGGTGAATAGTGTCATCCCTCTTCTCCTCTCTTCACCCTATCCGAACTCTCTCTCTCTCCCTCTCTCTTTCTCTCTCTCTCTTTATGCTGAAATGAGCTTCTTTGGATCATTTACTCACTTATATATGTTGGGCTTTGGGCCCGGTCCAATCCGTTAGCGTTTTAGGTCCGTTTGGCCCACTTCGGGCCAAAACCTTTAATATTATTGCCCAGTTTTCGATTCTAAATTATTTTTATCCTTTCAAAACAATAAATCAACTTTCAGAATTGTATTTTCCAAAATACACGGTACTGAACAGACTAAAGTCGGTACTGCCAGCTTAAGCGCCAGTACGCATCTTTACAAAAACTTTTTGAAAAAGATATATTTTCCAACTCAGAAAAATTCATTGAAATCAATTTTCACCTTTATATTTTTAAATCAAAACTTCTAAATTTTGAATCTATTCCGGGCACTAAAATTATTTTATTAAAACGGTTTTACGCGAAAAACTCCGATTATTATATTCTCCCATCCTAATAAAATTTTTGCCGTCGAAAATTCAAATCACGCGATATATATCTGTATATTCTCCACAAAGCATTCTACTATCAACGTTATCAACCCAAAAAGTTACCAAAGAACCTCATTCATTATCATCTTACCGTGTCAATGTTCTCTCTCGTCTTCCGCTGTGTCACTCTGATTATCGTCATTAAGAATCCTTAAATTTTCCTTAAACCAAATACCGATTTTGTAATATTTTTCAAAACATTTAAAACAAGTTCAATCTAGATGAGTCCATTGTTAAAACCTTCTCAAAAAAGTCAAAAATTATTTATTTGTAAATCAATCACTTTAAAGAATGATTTTCCTAGATTCATTGAAATCCTTAAATCAGGACCTTTCAATTTGAATCCCTTTCGATAAGTTAAATTACAAACCAAATTCACAAGTTAACAAAATCATAGAACTCACTTTCCTTTTTAAATCATATCATTTAATGAAAAAGTTCCAATCCTAGTTTCAAAACCAAATCATTTAAACCAAAGCTCCAAACCAAATTTAAAAATCATTCTAAGCTTTAAAACCTTTTCAACACGAATGGCGATATTCTATACTATGAAAATAAGTTAAGGTTTGGTTACCGGCTCCACAATTACCTCAACCCTGCTGTTGTGATTGACTCGCCTAATGTGTTCCTTGGTGTGGACAATCTCTAACCAAATGTCCCGGTGCGCCACACTTGTAACATAGTTTCATACCCAACCGGCAAGGCTTATTCGGATGGTAGTTCCCACACTCCTTACATTTCATATCAGGGGAGTAAGCTCTTGACCGCTTCCCTTCATCATTTCTCTTGAAGTTTTGTCCCCATGGTCCAAGGTAATCGTCACGTTCCCTATTAGTGTTTTCTCCACGAGTGTCCCTTGACAAGGCTACCGTCTGTGCATATTCCTCAACAACTCTCGCCTTGTTCACCAGATCAGAGAAAATCCGAATCTCCAAAGGAGCCATAATAGTCATGATGTTATCCTTCAAGCCCCTTTGATACTTGATGCACTTCCAGCTTTCATAGGTCTCCGGGGCACCCTAACACACCCTAGAAAACCTACAGAGCTCTTCAAATCGAATAGTATAGTCTGCCATAGATAAGGAACATTGCTTCAGCTGCATAAGTTCTATCTCCTTTGCTTCCCTTGCAGATTTAGGAAAGTACTTCTTGTAGAACGCCGTTTGAAACACATCCCAAGAGATTTTTGCATTCAGAAGTTGCATCAACTGGCACTCTCCTTGCCACCAATGTTGTGCCTCTTCTAACAGTTGATAAGCCGCAAACTCCGCGTATTGGTTAGCCAGGACATGTTGAGCCTGTAGTGCGCGCTCCATATCTCGGAACCAATTGTCTGCTTCAGTTGGGTTGGTCGAACCTCTGAAATTTGGTGGATGAACCTTCAGAAACAAAGCCAAAGTCATTGGAGTACCTCCCAAGTCATTACTGTCTCCTTCCCCATTTCCATTACCGTTCCCATTTCCCGCCGGTTGACCTAGCCACTGCACAGCTTGTAGAGTCGCAGCAGCATTCGCCTCCATGGTATTCGCAAGATTAGCCATTGTTGCCATGAACTCGGCATGGTTATCGGCCAGTTGCTCTTTATACTCTTTCCTCGTGAACATGTACGACCTCGTCCGCGAGAAGCCATTAGGGTTCCTATCTACACCAAACATTCGATATCAAGGTGATCAGTCTCAATATCAAAAGCCTAGTGCTTTAATTATCCCAAAAAGGCACTCACAAACAAGCATGCTATGAAATATCAAGTAGATAACCTAAATAGCATGAAAGGAAAATGACCCAGAGTATGCAATGAAGCACAATCGGTCCATCCCTCAGGCTCACGAGGACGAACCGCTCNTTCATCCTACATCCAATCCATTATCAAGCATACATTTATATACAATTGATCATACAATCACATCCTTCAACCTATCTTAAAGTCAACTAGCCTAAGTGTCCAGTGATATTATATATTAGATAGAGGAGACCGAAACCATACATTGGCCGCTCCCCAAAATGCACACCGCACCAAGATTGGAGTCCAACAAGCTTTCAACTCGCCAACAAGCCACCAAAGCTCAAACTAATATCATATATATATATATATATATATAAAAACCTAAAATACACAAAATAACTAAACACAAGGGTTTAGTGAAACCTTACCTTACCCAACAAGATTAGGATTAAAATCCAACAATTACCCGCTATTAGAGATCACCTAAACAAGTAAAACCACAAAATCTACTCAAAACTATAACCCCAAAAATGCAGAATTCTAGGGCTGGAAACTGGAGATTGAGACACAATTTCTTACCAGGTTTTCTTATATAGAATCAAAGAGGTCGACGAGAGCTTTGCGTGGCCGTAAACGGCTTGTCAATTGGAGTTCCGTAACTCAAGTTATGGCCAAAAGAAGGAGGAGGTGAATAGTGTCATCCCTCTTCTCCTCTCTTCACCCTATTCGAACTCTCTCTCTCTCTCTCTCTCTCTCTCTCTCTCTCTCTATGCTGAAATAAGATTCTTTGGCTCATTTCTTCACTTATATATGTTGAACTTTGGGCCCGGTTTAGGCCCAGTTTGGGTCTGGTCCAACCTGTTAGCGTTTTAGGTCCGTTTGGCCCACTTCGGGGCAAAACCTTTAAGATTAGTGCCCGATTTTCGATTCTAAATTATTTTTATCCTTTCAAAACAATAAATCAACTTTCAAAATCTTATTTTTCAAAATACACAGTACTTGACAGACTAGAGCTGGTACTACCAGCCTAAGTGCTAGTACGCATCTTTACGAAAACTTTTTGAAAAAGATACATTTTCCAACTCAGAAAAATTCATTGAAATCAATTTTCACCTTTATATTTTCAAATTAAAACTTCTAAATTTTGAATCTATTCTGGGCACTAAAATTATTTTATTAAAATGGTTTTTCGCAAAAAAACTCTGGTTCTTACAGAAGTGAAAACAGAACACCCTGTGGAGAGCCTCTAACTGGCGTTGAATGCTAGACAAGGAGGGAAGCTGGGCGTTCAACGCCCATTAAGGTTATATCACTGGCATTGAATGCCAGAATGGGAGCAATCTGGGCGTCTAACGCCCATACAGGAGCAGCCAGGGCCATCATTTAGCCCTCAATGGGTGTTCAACGCCCAAGAAGGAATACTTGCTGGCGTTGAACGCCACAAAAGGGAGGAGCTGGGCATCCAATGCCCATTCAGAAGCTGAGAAGAACCATTCCTTGATCCCCTCTGGGTGTTCAACACCCATTGAGGAGTACTAACTGGTGTTGAATGCCAGAATAAGAAAAAAAGCTGGGCATTCAACGCCCTTGATGGAGTAGCTCAGGCCCATTTTGGTCCCCTGTGGGCATTCAAAGCCCAGACCTGGCATTGAACGCCAGGCAAGGGCAGGCTACTCGAGCTTTAAGGCTTTCCAAGCCAGTGGGTCCCACCCAAACCCCACCTACCATTTAAACCCTTCTTTCTCTCTCCTACTTTCTCAACCTTGATTCCCGCATCCTACTTTCCCTCTTCCCAATACACATTCACCAATTACATCCCCTTCAACTTTCCTTCTTCCCCAAATCCATCATAAATCCCATCAATTTAATTTGCTACCAACCCACCCACTTTAAATTCAAACCTTTCCCACCCATCTTTCCCTCCGATATAGCCGAACCCTAGCCCCTCCCAACCCTATAAATACCCCCTCATTCCCCCTTCATACACACACCTACCCAACACTCTCTCTCTTCCACCCTACACCTTACACACTCCTCCTCTTCCTTCATCAAACCCCACTTGGCTGAAGCCTTTTCTCCTCCTTTCCCTCAATATTTTCTTCTTCCTTCTACTACTCCCCTTCTCTTTTGATTATTATTTGCTTGAGGACGAGCAAAATTCTTAAGTTTGGTGTTACGAAAGCTCCACTTGTTGCCTTCTACTCTTTCTCTATGGCACCAAAAGCTAGTGAATCCTCAAGAAAGAGGAAAGGAAAAGCCTCTGCTTCTGCTTCCGAACCCTGGAAATCATGGAGATTCCTCACCAAGGTGCACCACGACCACTTCTATGATGTGGTGAGGCACAAAAAGGTGATTCCCAAGGTCCCCTTCAAGCTCAAAGAAGATGAATATCCAGAGATCTAGCAAGAAATCTGAAGAAGGGATTAGGAAGTTCTGGCCAATCCTATTTCAGAGATTAGTACATTAATGGTGCAAAAATTCTACGCTAATGCTTGGGTCACCAAAAGCACGACACTAGTGTGAATCCAAAGCCCAAAAATTGGCGCACCATGGTCAGAGAGCAACTCTTGGATTTTAGCCTGGAAAGTGTGAGGTTGAAGCTACAATTGCCTCAGATGCTAGGAGACCCACACTCTTACACGAGAAGGGTCAACTCTGACCAAAAGCTGGAGCAAGTACTTGCAGACATCTGTATGGAAGGAGCTCAATGGAGGAGGGACACACAAGGCAAGCCCTACACACTAGGTAGGCTTGACCTCAAGCCCGTGGCTAGAGGATGGTTGGAGCTCATCCAACGCTCCATCATCTCCACAAGTAACCAATCTGAGGTTACCATTGACCGAGCAATAATGATTCATTGCATCATGCTTGGGAATAAGGTAGAAGTACATGAGGTGATACCTCAAGAATTGTATAAGGTGGCTGACAAGCCCTCCACCCAAGCGAGGTTAGCATTCCCTCACCTCATATATCGTCTATGCAATTCAGCTGGAATTGGCATAGCAGGAGACACCCTCATTAAGATGGACAAGCCCATCACAAAGAGGAGGATGGAGCATGTGAGAGATCCTGCACATGAACAACATCACGAACCTGTGCAGCTGCCTCCACCAGAAATCTCTGAGATGCCTCAAGGGATGTATTTCCCTCCCCGGGACTATTGGGACCAACTGAATACATCAATAGGGGAACTGACTTCATCAGTGGACCAGCTGAGGGTGAAGCATAAGGAGCACGCCATTATCCTCCATGAGATGAGAGAATATCAGAGAAGATTGATGGAGGAACAGCTGAGACAAGGGAAAGACATAGAGGAGCTCAAATGCTCGATTAGATTCTCCAGAAGGAGTAGCAGCCACCATCACTGAGGTTATTGAGTCCCATTATTCCTCTATTTGTTTTATTTCTATTTTCATTGTACTTTAATTTATTGTCTGTTTTCTATTCTAGTGCATGATTACATCCAGCATTTTGTTCCTTTTTTGTGTCATTTTCTTTATTTTGTTTTGGTTATAAGATATCCTATCTATCCCTCACCAAGATTAAAAGAAAAATTTAATTGAAATGGAATAGTGAGATACCTAAGTTTCGAGTATGTCATGAGCTATTTCAATTAATTAGATGTGGTGGCCTTGTAATTACTTTCTGAATGTATGAATTAACTATGCATAGTTGATATTGGAGTTGAGTATGCTAGCTCTTGAAGAATAGTGGATTTAGAGAAGTATTATTGGTTATCTGGAAAATAAAAAATATTGATTCTTGAAGCAAGAAAAAGCAGTAAAAAGAAAAAAAAAAGAAAAGAAAAGAAAAAGAAAGCTCAAAAGAAAAATCAAAAGAGCAAGGATCCAAGGGTTTGAGCATCAATGGTTAGGAGGGTAAAAATTGGCCTAAAAAGCTCAAATGAGTTGCTATCCCTAACTAAATGCTTGTGGTGTGAAGGTGTCAAGTAAAAAGCTTGAGACTGAGTAGTTAAAGTCGTGATCCAAAAGCTAAAGAGTACGCTTAAGAACTCTGGGCACCACTGTCTGGGAATCTAAGCAAAGCTAAATTTGAATCCAAAGGGTTCCCCCAGTTAAGTGCCTATGCGTTTATGTATCCGGTGGTAATACTTGAAAACAAAACTCTTAGAGTCACGGCTAGGCTAAAAAAGGTGCAAAGCACCAAAAAGAAGCTGTGTTCAAGAATCAAGAAAAACTAAAAAGAAGAGAATCAATAATATCATCCGGATTCTAGTTCCAAGGGATGTCAGTATTTCTGAGCTTCAAAGGAAAGTGAGACGCCAAAACTGTTCAGAAGTAAAGAGCTAATAGTCCCACTCAATATTTGGAACTAAACTTCATTGACAACTCTGAGACCTATTGTATTTTTCTTTTCCATTTGTCCTATCTTGTTTTTTGTTGCTTGAGGACAAGCAACAGTTTAAGTTTGGTGTTCTGATGACGGAGCATCTTATGCCCTTTTTCAGTACATTTTTAGAGTATTTTTAGTAGTATTTTATTTAGTTTTAATATGTTTTAGTGCAAAATTCACCTTTTGGATGCTAATTTGAGTGGTTGTATTTTTCTTATGATTTTAGGTGATTTTTGGGTCAAACTGGCAAGTTTTGGCAATGTGTGATTCAGAGGCAAAGAAAGGATAGAAGATGCTGTTAAGTCCTGACCTCCATGCATTCCAACAAGCATATCTTGAGCTATGGAGGTCCCATTGATGCGCTCTCAATGGTGTTGGAAAGCGAACTTCTAGGGCTTTCCAGCAATATATAATGGTCTATACTTTTCTTTGGAAATGACTGCCAAAAACGGGCATTGAACACCCAACTTACGCCCTCTCTGGCGTTCAACGCCCAAGAAGGACCCAGGCTAGTTGAATGCCCAAAATTGGCATTCAACGCCACCAAAGGAGCACAAGGCAGTGTTGACACCCCCTAGTGGGCGTTCAATGCCCACTCATCCAAGTTGGACGCCAAGCTCAGCCCAAACACTCACCAAGTGGGCCCAGAAGTGGATTTTCGCACTTTTTAGCTTAGTTTATCTCATTTTTGTAATTTTTATTTATTAGATTAGTACATATAAGAGAAGATCACCCATGTTTAGGATCTTTGAACACATCATACATTATTTTGTTTTTTCTAAAAAGTATGAGCAACTAAACTTCCTAAGTTAAGGATAGGAGCTCTGCTCATTCCCATGGATTAATATAATTACTTTTCCACTTTAATATATGTGTGTTTCTATTCTATAATACATTTTCGTTCTTCATCCTTATAAATATGTGGTGGAACAGAAGTATGACCCCTTATTCTACATGAGCTCTTGCGAGTCCTTGACAGGATAGTATTGAGCTGCAGCTTGAGAATGCATCACAGGTTCCAATAGAGTATCTGGGCTAATTGGGATAAGTGACAAAAAATTTGGTTAGTCATGGGTAATTGAGGTCTCTGTGGCACTAAGGCTAGAATCCTGAGCTTCATTCTCCGATCCGGAAGATCTGACCTTGTATGTGGCATTTTGAGTAGAATCACCAGAGATTGAATTGCATGAGCTTCACCCTCGTTTAGATTGAATGACCACTGACCCTGGCGTTTGGTTTGGATTAGAGGAGATTAATGACCACTGACCCTGGCTTTAATCACTTACATCCTTGCCATTGAATGAATCACTCACTGTTAAATGTAGTCAGTACAAAGTATTAATCCAGAAGGATAAGCATCTCCGAGGCCTTAACTGATTTCTTATAATTGTTTCTACGTCTTTTCTTTACTGATTGTTTATTTTATGCGCTTACAACAACCACTATCTTTCTGTTCGCCTGACTAAGATCTGCAAGATAACCATAGCTTGCTCAATCCAACAATCCTCGTAGAATCAACTCTCACTCACCTGAGGTATTACTTGAATGACCCGGTGCCCTTGCCGATTCAGTTGTGCGAGTTCTAATTTCGCGCACCACCCACCTAACATAAAGCATTGACCAACCTTGTTTGTCGACAGGTAGCCTTTAGTATTAAAAGTAAACCTTTCTTACATGAGCTAGTCTATTTACTTTTGTTTGGTTTAGACATTATCTTAGGACTTGATTGGTTATCTAAGAATCATATTCTTCTTGACTACTTTGATAAAACTGTTATCTTTCCTTCTGATAATATACGTACTGGATCAATAGTTTCTCATACTTTATACCTAGATTCTGTGAGAGTTACCTATAACGGGAGCAAATGTGAGCGTGTACGTTCTATTAGTGGCTAGCTTGAGTGTTGGCAAATTAAACCTGGAGCAGATTCGAGTGGTGTGATATTTTTCTGACGTATTTTCTGAAGACATACCCGAGTTTCCTCCTCGAAGAGAGATTGAGTTTGCATTGACTTGGTATCTGGAGCTAGACCAATTTTGGCAGGACCCTACCATAACTCCAATGGAACTGGCAGAACTAAAGAAGCAATTGGAAAAACTATTGGAGAAAGGTTTTATTCGTTCGAGTGTGTCACCTTGGGGAGCAGTGTTACTAGTAAATAAGAAGGATGGAGGAATGAGATTGTGTATACTACTGACAGCTGAACAAGGTTACAGTTAAGAACAGGTACCCACTTCCTCAAATAGACGATCTAATGTATCAATTGAAAGGTGCGGAAGTATTTACAAAAATCAACCTACGATTGGGTTATCATCAGAAGAGTCTGAAGTACATCTTTGAACAAAAGGACCTTAACATGAGATAGTGGCGATGGATGGAATTTCTGAAGGATTACGATTTCAAGTTGAATTATCATCCGAGAAAGGCAAACGTAGTTGCGGACGCTCTGAGTCGTAACAGTTTGAGTATTTATTGGATGATGATGAAAGAAGACGAGTTAATTTTAACCTTTGCGAATTTGAGTTTGGGAATGAAGGAAATGTCAGAAGGAGTCGCCATGGTACATCTATACTTGACTTCAAATTTTAAGACAACCATTCGAAAAGTGCAATTTAAAAATTCAGAAATGTCGGGATTGTTGGCCAGATTAGAGGCAGATAAACCGGGAGATGTGCGACAAGACAATGACGTATTGTGGAGGTTTAAGAATAAAGTTTTTGTACCTGACCAAGGAAGATTGTTGATAAACCTCTATTTCATGGTTTATCTTGTGCTCAATTGAGTGGTTTTTATCGACTCTTTACCCACTTATTCATACTATTTGCATGAGTTTACATTCTCCGTCCTGATTTTGTGCTATGATTGAAAACATGCTTCTTTGACCTTATATTTGCTAATATTAATCCTCTCTTATTACCATTAGATGCCTTGATATATGTGTTAAGTGTTTTCAAAGATTACATGGCAGGAATGGTTTAGAGGATGGAAAGGAAACATGCAAAAGTGGAAGGAATACAAGAAGTTGGAGAAATTGCTAAGATATCCAACCTGACCTCTTCGTACTCAAATGGCTATAACTTTAGCTACAGAGATCCAAATGACGCGGTTCTAGTTTCGTTGGAAAGCTAACTTCCGGGACTTCGATTTGATATATAATATGCCATAGTTGCCTTGACTCTAGGCGACACGAACGCGTGCCCCACGCGGTCACGTCACAGTGACGAAAAATCAGCGTGTTTGAATTCGCAACCAGCGAATTCTGGGCTGTTTCTGACCCAGTTTGCGACCCAGAAAATACAGATTAGAGGCTATAAAGTGGGGAAATCCATTCATTCATGATGACAAGCTTTCACATTCACAATTTTAGGAGTAGATGTAGTTTTTTAGAGAGAGAGATTCTCTCCTCTCTCTTAGGATTAGGATTTAGGATTTCTCTTAGTTTTAGGAGGGACTCTCAATCCCAGGTTCAATGTTCCTTTTATTTATTTTTCTAATTTAATTTATGAACTCTTCCATATTAAATTTGATATCTTTATTAGTGCTAATTGAGGTATTTCAGATTTATGATTGCTTTCTTTTATTTATTATATAAATAATTTGACTTTTTCCCTTTTGGCTTTGGTTGAGTCATTGGAGACACTTGAGTTATCAAACTCATTGTTGATTGAAAATTGAAATTCTTCAAGAATTAATTCAGGTTCCAATAACTCTAGCCTTTCCCAAGGAAAGACTAGGACCTGAGGAATCAGAATTAATTCATCCACTTAACTTACCTTCATAGTTAGAAGTTAACAAAGTGGGAGAAAAATCCAATTCTCATTACAATTGATAAGGATAACCAGGATAGAACTTCCAGTTATAATACCTTGCCAAGAGTTTATTTTATTATTATTATTTTATTTTTCTTATCATTCAACATACTGCTTCCTTACTTTCTAAAACCCCTAATTTACAAGACTCATAACCAATAATAAGAACATACCTCCCTGCAATTCCTTGAGAAGACGACCCGAGGTTTAAATACTCGGTTATCAATTTAAAAAAAAAAGGGTTTGTTACTTGTGACAACCAAAATGTTTGTATGAAAGGACTTTTGAAGGTTTAGAAACTATACTTGCAACGAGGATTCATCCGTAAATTTCTAGACCACGCAAAAGTCCCTCTCATCAATTGTATCAAGAGATTTTGACGGAGGCCCATCAAGGTAAATTTTCAATTGCATCTGGGCACGACCAAGATGTACCAAGATTTGAAGAGTATATTTTGGTGGCCAGGATTAAAGAGGGATGTGATGGAATATGTATCTAAATGCCTAACTTGTTAGAAGATTAAGGTAGAATATTAGAAACCCTCAAGAAGACTACAACCTTTAGAAGTGTGATGTTGGCCAATCGTCGGTTCGGAATTTCTTCTCAACAAAAGAATCGCTTCATTGCAAGTATAGTTCCAAACCAACAACTGACCCGCATCAGAGTTTAGTTTTATTTGTCACAAGTACAAACCAATAAAAATACCGAGAGTATTAGATCTAAGGTCATCTCTCAAAGGAATTGCAGTGAGGTATGCGTGTTATCGGTTATGACATTCACGGGGATTTGCATATAAGATGACCATAATCTAAATGGCAAGAAAGTAAGGCAAACAACTAAAGATGACAAATGCTAAAGAGGCATTCATGGCAAGGATTGAAAATCAAAGTTTTCTATCCTAGTCATTAATCATAACACAATAATTACCAAGAGTTATGCCTATTACGTTATCCCCATATTGGGAAAAAGTCAAATAGACCTAGTTAATCCCAATCCATAAGTAGCATCAATGGAAACAAGATTAACTAACAACTCTAGATCACCAACATAAGTTGGGTATTAATGACTCAAGATTGCCTAATTTCTCTTTTCTAGCCAAGAATGCTCAAAATCTACACTAGAACTAAGCCAAGCATTTTATCAAACACTCGGTGTGCATAAAAATAAAAGCATATTAAATTACAATAATAATGAAATCTACTACTACTAAATGCAAGAAAATAACAACAATAACTTAAACAAGCATTAAAAGAACATAAAACATCAAATTGTATTAAATGAAATTGAAACTAACAAGAGTTCATAAAACTAAAAAGTAGCTCAAATGAGAAATTAACAAGAACTAAGAAAATTAAACTACTAGAGCATAAGAATGTAAAGAGAACTACACTAAAACATGATCAAAATATGAAATTAAAGAGAAAATCAACCAAAGAACCCTAATTCTAGAGAGAAGAGGGAGCTTTTCTCTCTAGAAAACTACCCTAAAACATGTTCTAACCTAACCTAATTGCTCCCCCTTGTTCCTTCTTGAATTCTACCTCAAATACTTAAGAAATAAGTTGGATCTGGGCTTGAATGAGTCTAGAAATCGCCAGCCACATTTTCTTTAATGAAGTCACATGCTGCATGTCACGCATACGCGTCGCTTGCCGAACTTTCTGGTCATGCGTACGCGAAATTGGGCAGATTTCCAAACCTTGTTTCTTCATAAATTCTCCACTTTTACATGCTTTTTTCTTCATTCCTTCAATCCAATATTTGCCTTCTAAACCTGAAATCACTTCATCAAACACATCAAGGCATCGAATGGAATTAAGGTAAATTAAATTTAGCAATTTAAGAGCCTGAAAAGCATGTTTTTAATCTTAAGCGCAATTTAGGAGAAATTCACAAAACCATGCTATTTCATTGAATAAATGTGAGATAAGTTGATAAAATCCACTAACTTCAACACAAGATAAACCTAGAATTGGGGTTTATGAACATCTCCACACTTAAACCAAGCATGTCCTCATGCTAAACTCAAGAAAGACATGAAAGGGTATCATTATTTATTCAATGTAAACTATCTAAATGCAACCTATCTAAATGTATACAAATACTTGGTCAAAATAAATCAATTCCCAAGAAAGCATGTATAAACATAAGGGCTAAAGCAACCACAATCAAATCAAATCCACAATTGAATTAAGTTATTAAAAAGAATTTAACAACTTGCAAGTGTATAGGGTTGATTCACTCAATTCTCCTCTAATCATTCTTTCTAAGATTTGTTTTTTATCTAACAATCAACAATTATTCAATGCATGCATAAAATATCCTGAGGACTTTTCAAAGGTTGTAATGGGGCTAGGGTCAAGGTAAGGATATATATGGCTAAGTGAGCGTGAAATTTGCATCTTTGATTAACCTAAGCTTTCACTAAACACATATAACAACCTATAAAATTCAAATGTAAACCTAACTATCCATTCTTCACTTTTTCACACACTCATGCATTTCCTTTTCAATTCACATCCCATATGCATTATTCTTATTACTTTTCTTTGTGGCATTTTGTCCCCCTTTTTATTGCTTTTTTTTTTCTCTTTTCTTTTTTTTATTTTTTTCATTCTTTTTTTTCATAACATAATATATACAAAAAGATTAATGCATATGGTTCAATATTCAATGCATGAGTATCTGCCCAACATCCAAGATTTTTAATGAAAACTCAAAAATACATTTTCATCTCAACCAATGTTCCCAAACTTCCCACACTTGAATGATACACACTCTCACTAGCCCTAGCTAATCAAAGATCTAAATGAATGACATTTATTATTTTTCACTTAGGGGTAGTGATGTGCTAAAATTAAGAACAAAAGGGGATTAAAATAGGCTCAAAGTTGGCTAACAACGATAGACAAAAGGGTAAGGTCATTTGGGTAAGTGAGCTTAAATGAAATAAAGGCCTCAATCATATAAGTACATTCATACACAAAATAATGGACATAAAGAATCAAACAAATCAAATATTACAATCATAGAGAGAGAATAACACACAAGAAGGAAAATAGTAGTTATATGAGGCAACCACACAAATTAGGCTAAAAAACTCACAAGCTTATGTGTTCTTAGCTCAAAAATATGTTCCACAATATATAAATTCAAGCAAGTTCAATGAAAATTTTTGGTCCCCTATAGATAAATTTCTTGACAAATTTTATTATTTTGACTAAGCTTATTATATATATATATGCAAACCAAGAAAATGCAACTAAAAATTCTAAAAGACATGGTAATAGAAGAAAAAAATGAAATCTGAAAGTGTTTAGATTAGAAATTTTCAGCCAAAAATATGCCGATTGGTCGGACGACCTCTCGACACTTAAAAGTTTGCACCATCTTTGATGCATTCAAAGATAAGCAAGGGGATACGGCGACTTCATGAATTTCCACTCTCAGCTGGTGGATCAACCGGTCGCTGCATGTTATTTATTTTGCTTTTCTTTTTGCTTATGGTGAATCATCCTGAAAGATAGAAAACATGATAGTATGACGAGTAAATGCAAAAGCAAGGAAGCATAGATTGTTGGAATAAAGTGATGATCACTAAAATGAAGTGAGTGAATTAGTTTGTGACATTAAAGAAAATAATGTGTGAGTTCTAAGTTGCATGTGGTTTAGAACACACATACTAGCATTGAAAACTATGTCACAATTATACAAAAAGAAGTATGCACTTCACTCATTCTAGTGTGCTTGAAATACTTCAAAGAAAACTTGTAGTTTAAGACAAATAAAAAAAGTAATAAAGAAGTATGAAAGCATTCAAGCAAGAATCAAGTGATTGTGAATTGGATAATGAATAGAAATTGGTTGATGTACAAGAGAATTTAATAAACCAAAGAAAATATGGAACTCACACATCAATCAATGACACATTTTGAATTTTTGTTGTTTGCATCACCTAATTGACATAAAGTGGAAAAACATGGGTGCTATGCAACTTAGAAAAAAAGAAATAAAGGTGAAAATCGATCACATAGCAAGCATGGTCCATATAGCTTGAGAATTTCAAAAAGATATCCCTAAGTGAGCTTACAATCCAATTTAAAAAACGAAGCATTATGTCAAAATAACTAGTTTAAAGTGTGTGTAGAGCAAATAGTTAAACAATTAAGGATTAACATGTCGTTAAGGCATAAGCATAACATATGGATGCATATGATCAAGCAACATAATGTATTGAGATAAATGCACATCATCAACTATCAAGAAATTCCCTAGTCATGGTTAAAGAACTTAAATCACATGGGTGGCCAAATCATGCAATTCAAAAGATTTAGAATGCTTTGAAGGCAATTCACATATACTTGGTATTCACAAATATTAAGCATGAAGAACTCAAAATCAAGTAATAAATTGTAACCTCAATAAAGAAATCCAACAATGAATATTCACAATAACGATGACAAAATAGCATCATACCAATAATCAGTAGCAATATCTCAACAAAATTGGTAAATCAAATTAACAATCCAACACTTATCATCTAAAACAGAAAATTAAACTAACTAACTAATTAACTAATTAAATAATTAACAAACTAATTAACTAACTAAAGGAGATGATGGTGGAAGGCAAATGGTGGCGGTGAATGATGGTTGAAAGAAGGAAAGAGAAGAGAAAAGAAGAAAAGAAATGGAGAGAAGAGAAGAAAAGGAGAGTATGTGAACAGAGGTGTGACGCGTATGCATGACACGGAAGGTCACGCGTACACGCGCTATGGGAAAATGGAAAGTGATGCGTACGCGTGGGCCACGCATACGCGGGACTAGTAAAAACAGAAGGTGACACATACGCGTGGGTCACGCGTACGCATGTGATGAATTTGTGCTAGACGCACACTTTCCACACGGTCCTGGCACAACTTCCTGTTTGGACCATGCGATGGCACAATCTTCGCACGATCCTGACACGATCAGATTCTGGGGTTTCACGTGTACGCGTGGGTCAAGCGTACGCATGACCCCTCTCTCGCACTTTTTCTTTAGAAGCTAATAAGCTACCAAAGCATTACCAAACATCATCAAACAAGCTAAACTACCATTTAAAACTAAATAAACCTAACTAAAAAAGAAAATTCAACTTATTTACCAATATAAACAAAGGAAAAAGTGGAAAAATTTTACCATGATGGGGTATCTCCCACCTAGCACTTTTGTTTATTGTCCTTAAGTTGGACAATTGATGGGGTCCTTGTCAAGGTGGCTTATGCTTGAATTCTTCTTTGAATCCCCACCAATGCTTGTATATCCAATGTCCACCGGGATCCCAAATAATGTGCACAAAGCTTTCAAGCAAATTTAAACAAGTGACAAGACCCCAAAGTTGTTGATTGTTGAAGTGAATTCTGGGGTCCCAAACCTTGTTTTTGCACTCGTCTTCTTGTTGATTACCATAGTTCAATCCGGGTGACAAGACTTGTGAATTCTCATTTAAGCACCAAACTCTCCTAGATCCTCTCAATTGAGTACTACACCAACCTTTGAACTTAAACCGTGATGACTCAACCATAATGAACCTTGAATTATGTTGCCACCACTAACCAACTCTTTCTTGCTTTCCATTCCACAAAGAACTCTAAGTTGACCATCCATTTCAAGCAAACCATATTCAAACGGAATAAGAAAGCTTAGAGATATGAATCTTACCCACTTGAATGATGTAATGGATGATGGTGACTTAGGAAGGGATGTTTCCAATGGTCTTGTAAGTTTCACTCTCTTGTGCTCTTCCTTGATTACCTCCACCTCTTGACAAGTATCTTCTATGTCCACTACTTGACAAGGTTCTTCATATTCAATCACCTTCTCACCAACCTCTTCTAAATCTTCTCCATTCTTCATGTCACAACTCGGAGGTAATGTAGAACCTATCTTAACATCAACCTTAATTTCAATGGAAGAAGACTTCTCAAACTCAAAAAGATCATGCGTTGGTGTAGAATTATCACCAAGAGGAGGATTTGTTGCTTAATCAACTTCTTCTAATTCTTCATCATTCACCATATGCTTTGGAGGTTGCGCACCCTCCTTAACATCACTTTTAAGCTCAACGGAAGAAGGTTCAACAAGATCATTGAGGTGATTAGTTAGTGTGGACAAAAATTTATCAATGATTGAATCCAATTCTCGATCAACCTCTCTTAATTCTTTAACCGCTCCTTCCGGCTCAATTATCTCAACTTCCTCCTTTTGTTGCAATTCTTGCTTCAACTCCTCTTCTATTTCTTGAAGCTCCAAGTTCACTTCCTCACTATGCTCTTTGGTTGATCCTCCACATTCGTCAATAGGAGTACTTTGAGCACATGAACGTAGGGAGATTAAGTGGTGAACGGCTTTGGTTAAGGTGGCCATTATGGTTTCTTGCCTTTGGAGAATATATTAAAGCTCTCTTTGTTCTTCTTCTTGCTTTTATAAAAAAGTCCGAAGCTCTTGTTGTTTTTGAATTAACGGTTGGAAATCATCTTTCATTGAAGAGGGTGGTGAAAAAGAAGGTTCATTTTGTGGAAGAAGGGTGTCATAATTGGAAGGTGGTTCATCTTATTGAGAGTATTGAGGTGGTGTACATGGAGATGGTAATTCTTAGGAGTATTGATGTTGGAATGGTGGTGGCTCTAAATATGGTTCATATGGTTGTTGGTATGGTGGGTTTGGGTTAGGATCATATAGAGGTGTTTGGTGGTATGGGACTTATGGGTAAGTTTGTTCAAAGCTATGTTGAGGAAGGGGGTCATAGGTATATGGTGGTTATGGTTGACAACCACAAGGAGGTCCACCACATCCATTAGATTGGTATGCATTAGGAGTCGGAGTGTAACCATAAGAAATCGGAGGAGGTTGTTGCAAGAAGATTGTCTATATGATTGAGGCTCCTCCCACCTTTAATTTCTGAATCCTTGATGCAAACCTCCATTGAAACTTCCATTTTCTACAACAATATTGTAACCACACTCATAGCCAAAAGGGTGAGAATTCATAGTGAAAAGAGAAAATAAAAAAAAAGCTAACAAGAAAGAAGGAAAACAAACTCCTAAAACTAGAAAAAACAAGCAAAAATCAAACTATTCACAATATTCACATATGAACAATAACTAACAACAAGCACACGTTACAATTCTCCGGTAACGGCACCAAAAATTCGATGTTAGCCAATCATCGGTTTGGAATTTCTTCTCAATAAAAGAATTGCTTCGTTGCAAGTATAGTTCCAAATCAACAAGTAACTCGCATCAGAGTTTAGTTTTGTTTGTCACAAGTGCAAAACAATAAAAATACCGAGAGTATTAGATCTCGGGTCGTCACTCAAAGGAATTGCAGTGAGGTATGTGTGTTATCGGTTATGACATTCATGGGGGCTTGCATATAAGAAGACTATAATCTAAATGACAAGAAAGTAAGGCAAACAACTAAAGATGACAAATGCTAAAGAGGCATTCATGGCAAGAATTGAGAATCAAGGTTTTCTGTCCTTGTCATTAATCATAACATGATAATTACCAAGAGTTAAGCCTATTAAGTTATCCCCATATTGGGAGAAAGTCAAATAGACCTAGTTAATCCCAATCCATAAGTAGCATCAATGGAAACAAGATTAACTAACAACTCTAGATCACCAGCATAAGTTGGGTATTAATGACTCAAAATTGTCTAATTTCTCATTCTAAGCTAAGAATGCTCAAAATCTACTCTAGAACTAAGCCAAGCATTTTATCAAACACTCAGTGTGCATAAAAAGAAAAGTATATTAAATTACAATAATAATGAAATCTACTACTACCAAATGCAAAAAAAATAACAACAATAACTCAAACAAGTATTAAAAGAACATAAAATATCAAATTGCATTAAATGAAATTGAAATTAACAAGAGTTCATAAAACTAAAAAGTAGCTCAAATGAGAAATTAACAAGAAGAACTAAGAAAATTAAACTACTAGAGCATGAGAATGTAAAGGGAACTACACTAAAACATGATTAAAATCTAAAATTAAAGAGAAAATCAATCTAAGAATCCTAATTCTAGAGAGAAGATGGAACTTCTCTGTCCATATAAAACTACCCTAAAACATGTTTCTAACCTAACATAATTGCTCCCCCATTGTTCCTTCTTGAATTCTGCCTCAAATACTTCAGAAATGAGTTGGATATTGGCTTGAATGGTCTAGAAATCGCCAGCCACGTTTTCATTAATGAAGTCACGTGCTACATGTCACTCATACGCGTGGGACACGCGTACGCATTGCTTGACGAAATTTCTGGTCACGTGTACGCGAAACTGAGCAGATTTTCAAACTTCATTTCTTCATGAATTCTCCATTTTTACATACTTTTTTCTTCAATCTTTCAATCCAATCTTTGCCTTCTAAACCTGAAATCACTTCATCAAACACATCAAGACATCGAATGGAATTAAAGTAAATTAAATTTAGTAATTTAAGAGCCTAAAAAGCATGTTTTTAATCTTAAGCGCAATTTAGGAGAAATTCACAAAATCATGCTATTTCATTGAATAAATGTGAGATAAGTTAATAAAATCCACTAAATTCAACACAAGATAAACCCTAAAATTGGGGTTTATCAAAGTTCCTCAATGGAAATGGAAGAGAATCACCATGAATTTTGTCACTGGATTACCGAGGACGTCGGCTGGGCATTGATGCTATACATTGGAAAAGCTTGCGAGTTTATACATTCAAGAAATGGTGCAACTGCATGGAATGCTTTCTTCAATTGTTTTTGACGGGGATTCGAGGTTTACATCAAGGTTTTAGGGAAATTTTCAGAAAGCTTTTGGCACAAAGCTGCATCTAAGTACAACTTATCACCCATAGAAAGATGGGTAATCAGAACCAACGATTCAAACATTAGAAGATATGTTAAGATCATGTGTAATAGAACAACATGGAAACTGGGACAAGCAATTGCTGTTGGTGGAATTTACCTACAACAACAATTATCACCAGAGTATTGGAATGGCTCCATTTGAAGCTCTTTATGGACGATGGTGTCAATCTCTACTATGTTGGCACCAAGGAGAAAAATATAGTGCGTTGAGTCCATATTTGGTGTAGGAAACAACCGCTCAGATAAAGAAGATTCATGAGAAGATTCAGATAGCACAGAGTCGACAAAATAGCTATGCCAATAATAGACATAAGCCTTTAGAATTTAGGAAAAGCAAGTCCTACCATCGGTATAAGTGGCACCCTTAGAACCAAAAAGGTAATCCCTAGGTACGTGGGTCCTTTTCAGATCCTTAGGAGAGTCGGTCCAGTCGCATATCAAATAGCTCTTCCACCTTTCCTGTCCAACCTTCATGATGTTTTTTATGTCTCTCAGCTTAAGAAATATAATTCCGATGAGAGTCATGTCTTGCGATCTGAGACTATACAATTGCAGAATGATCTAACATACCCGGCAACACCGGTCGAGATCGTCGATAAGAGTGATAAGTAGCTACAAGGCAAAATGGTTTCTTTGGTCAAAGTAGCAAGGGGACGCAACGCTGAAGCTGGGCATACTTGGGAGCTAAAAGACGAGATGCGAGCAGACTATCCTCACCTATTTATAGGTAAAGGAAATTTTGAGGGCAAAATTTTTTTTAGGGAAGGTAGAATGTAACATTTTGGTTTTTGTGCGCTAGACTTGCGTATGCGAGTTTTACGTTTTGTTCGCATAACGTCCATGATAATTTTTTTATGTGATCTTTAGA
>NC_029794.2:34967834-34968186 GCF_000816755.2 Arachis ipaensis | reverse complement strand
GACGGTAACTTGATATTGGGCCTAAAAGATTTTAAAAGCTCGGTTTTACTAATGTCATTTACATTAGTAATTTACCCAATCTTGATTTTAATTTAGTACCACTATTTGAGATAATTATTTGATTTTTTACCTTGCCTAATTACCTTAATTACCTTTCATGATATTTAAAAATTAACCTCGCTGACTCAGCGGTTTAAAATCGCAACACGCAGCACTTAATGTGCCACGTGTCGCGACGCATGCATCATTCCCCTTGATTAAGTGACACTTAGCAACTAATCAAGTTATATAAAAAGCACAAATTTTCTCTCTCTCTCTCTCTCTCTCTCTCTCTCTATCTCTCTCTCTTTCC
>NC_029794.2:34960787-34967485 GCF_000816755.2 Arachis ipaensis | reverse complement strand
CAAAAGGCAGATGAGCCATGCATGAGAGAAAATGGAAGGTTTTGTTGATTTCTAACTTTCCGAGCTCGATCTCTTGAAATCCGTGACCTCGACAAAAATTCTTATCCAATAGAAGTGCCTGTATCTTTCTCTTCTACGCGATGATGTGTGTTTTGTTCAATGGAATCATGAACTGGAGCTGCCCTGCCAGGAGCCAGTTCTGCCAAACCAAAGGAGGGGAAGAACCACCGAGTTTTCAATATTTTCGCTCCGTTTGACCGATCAGAAACCTCTTCTGGTACCTTGTGTGTTCTGTGCTTCACAGAGATAGAGTTTGACTCTTTAATCGGTTAAAATTATGAATTAATTGATACATGTGGTTGGTTTGTTGTCTGTTGTTCAAATCTGTGATTGTTGGCTATTGAAATTTTAGTTGAATTGCTACTGGAATTGTTGTTGTGATTCAGCCATGTTGAGAAATTAGGAACTGAGATGTTGTTGTTGAATAATTGACTAAAATTTGAGTTATATAATAGTATGTAACTGAGTTCTGTCAGTTAGATTTTAATTTGGGATTAATTATAATTAAATGTATATTTTGAACAGAGGTCTTGAGTAAAAAGGAGCAGAGACTTGACTTTTGAGAAAGATTTAATGAACAATTTTTTTATATAAATATATAAATTTTATTGAAATTAATTGAGGTTGGTTTTTGAAAAAAAATAATTGGTTCACAATAAAGGGTTTAAAGTAGAAGACGACTTTGAAAAAAATATTACTCTAATTGAACGAAAAATGTTTTATTTGGAAAACAGAAGAACCGTGCCCAATTTACTTATTTTAATGAAATTTTGGGTTTTTGAAAATTTGTACAATATTTTGAATAATTTATAAAATAACCAGTGAAGATTGGGTCTCTTTTATAGAAGTTCAAAGTTATTTAGAGTAATTTTAAAATACGTCAATTTAATTAAAGTAACTTGCAAAATATGCTATTTTTCAAAGTTTAAGCATATTTATGTATTTTAGTCTAGTGGGCATATTTATGAATTTTTAAAGTATTTATAGAATTTAAGAATAACTCTGAGATATTCGGAAAAGTAATTCTAAAGTTAAATCTCATGACCCGCTCTGTTTTAGTTAGTTAATTTAGAGAAATTTTGGAATTCTGGATAAGGAATTTGTATATTTTTAAAGGTATTTGATTATGTGATGAGATAATGGCGTTTGGAAGTGCTACACCAATGATTTTTCTTGTCATCAATTTATCCGGTGATTTGCTCAAGAGCGGTACAGGCACTATAGCCCAAGAGTGTGACCCGTCACTTTAATTGTGGAAGTGATACGGGCGCTATAGCCCAAGAGCGTGCGGGCACTATAACCCAAGAGTGTATCAGGCACTATACCCTGAAGCAATGGCAACGAGAGACAACGTCCGTAAGGATGTAATGTCGGGCGCGGGTTGAAAACCAACGGATGAACTCATTACCTACACTAGGGCTAGACATGAATCATACTTGGTTGTGCATATCTCTTGTGTGTTTTGAATTCATTATTGTGGTTGTATGTGATGTTGCTGTTTGCTTTTATTTATTGTTTGCCTATGTTTTTTTGTTATGGTCGATTTGGTCTGGGACACGTGTCTGTTATATAAAAAGCAAATTAACTTGTTTTACCCCGACCCTACTAAGAACTCTCCAATTTTTATCCCCTATCTTCCTACCCCCTATAGATGGAGACGAGTGTCATCTTCTATGAGCTCGAGCAGCCTTGTATGTATGAGGATCCTGTCCTTCAAAGCATCTACGTGGTGGCCGCAGAGCCCCGAGTTCGTAAGTACGTAGTTAGAGATCATTCCTTTTAGCACCCACTAGCTTCACCTCTCTTTGATCCCAATGAACCATATGCTTTTCTGCTGTCGTGGTTACATCCTGATTCTGTCCACCGTCCTTTTGATCACATGCATGGAGGTCTAATTCCAGCACATCAGGATGGTCAGGTAGTGCCTGAGCTTGGCCCTGTCGTCGATGACTACATCCCTGAGTCTCCTCTAGTAGGATTGGATATGTTGATAGAGTCGCTTTCTACTTGCTCTTCTGACCCTTTCACCATAGAGCTTATCGGGACTTCCGCTGTGGCTTATGGTCTGCCCTTAGCAGTTGAGTAAATTTCTCCTAGTGGTACAGTTTCTGCAGGCGATAACAATGATGGTAGTCCTCAAAGTACACCAAAGGTCATCGTTATTTCTAATGACGAAGACATTGAGGAGATAGAGATCGTGGACTTGACTTCTGACAACGATTAGGTAGTGACATTAGCTTCTTCTTTTGGCAGCACTCCGGTTTAGTGTTTTTTTTTTTTGTTTTAGACTCTCACTTTTGTCTTTTGAGAGATCAGTTTAGAAGACTAGGCTAGTCTGGGTGTTAGATTAGGAGCTTCCTATATGGGCCAGACCCTGGAGATGTTTTGAGTTGTATATATGTACATAACTGTGAGGAAGTAACTAACTTTTCATCTTTTGAGTGCTGTGTATATATATATATATATATATATATTAGTATATTATCCTATTTGTGTTTGTATCTGTTTATCTTTTTAGTTTGTGTAATCTCGTGTTTCTTCTTATTTGTGATTTTTTCTTTAAGAAAGTTTTTTCATAAAATCGAGTTCTGTTAACCCGATTACAAGCTTGATACTATTAATAACAATGTCAGTGTAGTTTCAACTTGGTAATACTCGATGTTTCGATATGAGCATTCCATATTGAAGATTATGTCGTTACAGAGTGAAGTAAAACATTTCTATTTTGCTTTTCTTTTTTTCTCCATTTGCTTCAACTAGAACTCCAACTCTTATTATTTTTTGAATTGTGATAAGTTAGTATATAGTGTTTGCTTATGTTAGTCTAACTATTTGTTTTCTTTTAATAATAATTAGCTATATTTTTTAACTTGAGATTCAGAAATTAAAATCTTGTTTTATCTTTAGGACATTATTATAGTGAAATTGAAGCTAAAATTGTGTCTGTTCACATAACAAACATCATTTGAATTGTTAATGTTTCATTTAACTTCTTATTTTTCAAAATCTTTATTTTTTCTGTTTGTCTATTATTGCATCCAATAAACTTATATCTACTTTTAATTTATATTTTTATGAACATTTAGAAGGGTGGAAAGAAAGAACTAAGCTTTTCACGCATTATATGCAAGGTGCCGCCGTTTTTTCTAATGACAATGAGTTAATATCCGGTTAGTTGTGTATATGATTAAGTTTATGCTATGAATGGGCATTTCCGTATATTATGTGAGGTCAATCCTTACCTTTTCTTTTCTATGTCAAATCCTCTTTTTGGCATTTGTTTTCAAAATAATATTGATTAATTGATTCATGCAACGCTACCTTAATTGCTTTTAATTTCATTGCACTATTGATCCAAATAAACAAACTGTAGGATTTTTGCGTATTAAAATCAGTTTTAAAAAGATTTAGTCGCTTGAATTGCATAAAAGATGTTTGTGTGGTTTTGTTTTAATTGATTTGTGTGAACTTTCTGAAAAGTCTTTAAATCTAACAAGTTTTCAAATAATAGCAATTCTTAACCAATTATATACCTTGAAACTGAATACAAAAAATTGTAGGATTCTGAAATGTCTTTAACCAATTTAGTCGCTTGAATTAGTTACTTGGTTTGGTGAATACTTAATCAGTTTAAAAAAGATTTAGTCATTTAAATTAGTTACTTAAATTGGACAATACTTTTCTATTGAAATGACAAGTTTTTTAATTGGACAGCTTGTTAGGAAGGACAATGTTATATTTTGATGGATGCAAATTATATTTAAATGTCTTAAATTTTTCAAATTTTATATTTTCTCATCTAAAGGTTTTAAATTTATTTTTGGTAACTAATTTAAAAACCTCAAATTTCTTTTTGTTCTTTATTTTCAGTTTTTATGTATTATTTGGAGCTTTTATTTGGAGCTAGAAACGCTGGATCATTTACTCAATTGAGAGAAGAAGCTTTGAAAAGAAGTTAAGGTAAATCATTTTTATTTTTGTTTTTTTTTTGTATAAATTATGTTTAATTTGTTCTCTTTTATGTGGTTTTATAATGTTTAATATTGTTCTCTATTAAGATTTAATGGAAAAAAGTTTTTATCTATTTACTTACAATTCTTTCTTTTGTTCTTTCTGTATTTTTTTATTTTTATTTCCTTGAATATTTATTTTGTAGAGACATCTTTTCTGTTTTTTTTTTTATGAAATTTCTTGTCGTTCAATTCTTAATTTTTTTTTTTACATAGAATTAAAACTTATCATTGACAACTTCAGTCCAGACAATAAAATTGGGGAGGGTAGTTTTAGTTCAGCTAATTCACTATCATGTAATATTGGCATTACCATATCAATTTGCGTTTTTATTTCATTGAACAATATTTTTAGGGATTGCAAAATGATGGAAAAATTGCAGCTATAGAAGTTCTATTAGATGAATCAAGAGAAGGGATAAAAATTCTTGACAGAGATTAATGTGATCTTAAAAATAATTAATGCAAATGAGTTATATCACTACTAGAAAAAATGTTTTTTTCGACGCTAAAAATCGATGGCTAATTCTGCCGTCGATATTTATCGACGGCTTGCTGTCGATATTGCTAAAAAAATAATTAAAAATAAAATATTAAAATCGACGGCTAAGTCGTCGATAATGTTATGATACATAATATTATCGTCACATTATCGACGAACTTGGGGCTGAAAATAATTTTATTTTAAAATCGACGAAAACGGCGTCGATTTTATTAATTAAAATATCGACAACAATTGCTGTCGATAAATTTTAACGGTCTAGATCGTTTTCTAAAACCAAATAAACGGTATAGATTTAATATATAAAATAGACGCATAGAGTGTCAATTTTTTTTAATTTAAAATCGACAAATGTGCCGTCGATTTTTATCATTAAAAAACACTTACCCCGTCCATTTCCTGCGTCCAGAGAATTTAGAAACACAATTCCCTTTTACCCCAAAATCCCCATTTCAGCACCAACCCGCGTCATTCTCCATTGCCGTCGCCGCTCCGTCACGGTTGCTTCGCCGGCGCTCCTCAACACACACTCTCTCTCAACCATAAACCCTACTCCGACGCCTTACTCAAACCAAGGGTTTTCAGTGAGGTAGAACTCCAGCGAGAGTCAGTTTCCATTCTTTCTTCTTTGTTTAGGGATTATTCATAAGTTATTCGATTCAACATGCATTTGATAAGAATTGAATATTGTCAAGGATGACAGGCAGGAGCACGTAATTTGAAAACCCTTATCGTCGTTGGTTCCGAAGTTCCCTCCGCCATTGTCGCTGGTTCTACTTGCCGTCGCTGCTAGCTCGTGCTTATCCAATGGCATGGTGAGGGTGAGTTACCTGCTCTCCTGCTTGTGTTTGGATTCTTCCCTACTCCCCTGCTCCCCTACTTAGCTAATTAATTTGTTGATTTGGGGTTTCATATTTTAGATAATTAGTTTGTTGATTGGTTTTTAATGGATGATTTAGTAATTAGGTTTTAAATTTAGATTTTTAATTTAGTCTGTTTATTGATTGACAAAACATATGGAGGGAGGGAATTCGTAATGCTGAACTGAACACCCAATAATTGTTGCAGTTATCTCAGTTGTTGATATTTTGCTAAAAATGTGCTAGGAATTTAAGATTTTGACCCAAAAACCAGCATGCACAGTAGTTAGATCCACTAGTAAATACTAAATATTAGTAGGCTAATAGCTCTCTCTTGATTAAGTTTAAGTTTTCAATTTGGTTAGCAAATATTCTTTGATTCTCTCTCTGTATCTATCTGTGTATGTAGGTAGATTTTGTGTTGCTTTTGATGTGCTGTGTTTGAAAAACTTACAACAACAACAACGTTTGTTTAGATTCTGTATTTGCTACAGGGATATAGAGGCTAAGAAACAAAGATAAAGGAGAAAGTCGGGGAGAATATATTCTCATTTGGAATTTACTTACCATTTTAATGATTAAATATTATATATTTAATCATTTTATATCTCCTATATCAAATTCTGTATTTATGATTTGGAAACACCAAACCAAACCAAACACAGCCTAATAATTAATGAAATTATGAAATGCTACTACTCTATAGAGGGTACAGGATTGATGGTGATGCAGTACGACGTGGTTTTCACTTTCTGTCATCTGTGTGGAAAACAAATTAGGATGGGTCAACATAGATGTGTCCTTGTCTTACGAAGTTGTGGTGTTTCGGCTTCAGAAATATTAATATAATACTCTGCTGCACTGCTACACTTCATCATGGGTGTATTTGTTACAATTTATCTAGGCTAATAGCATGAACAACTCAGGTTGTTGAGCTTATTGCCATTAGAAATAGTTAATGATAGAAAACGGGAAATATTTTTATATAGTTTTTTTTAGGTGTCTTGTTACTAGATCCTGCTATTTTATCATTAAATTATTTCTTCTTTATAAACCCTGTTTAGAGTCATAGTCCTTGCCATGAATCAACATTAAATTATTTCTTCTTTATAAACCTGTTCAATAGAAAAGTTGTTCAGTGCTGAAAATTTTATTTCTTTAGTTCCTAGATAGAAACTCTTGAATTTTTGGTAGTCTCAAAAATTTGATGGTTGCCAGTTTTGAAAAGTAAAAAATTTGTTCACCACTGTTGTTGGCATTTTCTTC
>NC_029794.2:34860510-34950787 GCF_000816755.2 Arachis ipaensis | reverse complement strand
ATTATAGGATATTACGTTTTTATTATTTCGATTTTCTTAGCACCTATAAATATCTTTTTATATTATATTTTTCTATACAACTTAAATAGACACAAATCCTTTCACTATTGCTCTCTCTTACATTTCTAATATGGTATCAGAGCTATATATTCTCTTTGAAGAAGATACGTTTTTCTTCTAGTAAAATCACCATATGTTTCACATTTTTTCTCCATGTCATTTTTCTTTACTTTTTTGTCACTCCTTTGATACTTTTTCACCTCACGATTAGCCTATTCTCTATGTCTTGTGTCTTTCTAAGTCTAATAAATCAAACACCCTGTTATCCGCTACTTATCTATTCTTATGAAGAAACGAAATATTTATCGTCATCCTTCGGCATTGATAGTTATCAGTGGCTAAGAGAAGGGGGTTGAATCTTAGCTACCTTTTCTGCTGAATATTGCTTTTGCTTTCTCAATGGAACTTAGGAGATATTTTTACTTTTGTCTCGTGGTCAACTAAGAAATATTTTCATTTTTGTCTCTTGAGTAACAGAAACAATAAAATAGTAGAGAAGAGAGAATCATACCATGATGTATCCTGGTTCGGCTACTAGATGCAATGTAGCCTACATCCAGTCTCCATCACAACAGTGACGGAATTTCACTAGGACAAATCCAGATTCTAAACCCAATCTGAATTTGACTAGGACTCAACCCTAGTTTTCACCAGCCAAGTGCTAACCCAACTTGCAAGGAAATCTCCACAGGATCATGACACAAAACAAAAAGATGTACAAAGAAACTCTGAGACATCTTATGACTTTTTCTCACAATTTAACTCACTGTCTTTTACCTCTGGGAATGGATCCTCTCAATTGTTAAAAAAAATTGAGAGTGTAAAGTGTGATCTCTAACCCTTCATTGTTCTCTCTCTCATATTTATTCTTGGTTCCACTTATAAAATTAATGGTGCGATATCACACTTTACTCTCTCAATTGTTAAAAAAATTGAGAGGGTCCATTTTCTTTACCTCTCATTGACTTTTTCTTATAAATCTCACCATGTTTGTCTTTTACAATGAGACTCAGACAGATCAAAACAGAGAAAAAGAAAATACTAAATGAACAACATGAAGGAGAAGAACTCTAATAGCTCGGGTAGCTATGAGAATAAACTCTGTGTTCTTCACTTACTCTCCTTGTCTTCAACCCTTGGCCGTTCACCCTTAATATAGAAGAGTGAAGCTTCCAAGGTTGAATCTCATTCAACCCTAACACTGTCTTCTTCTCCAACATCAGAGTAGCAGCGGCTTCATCAAAGAGAGGAGAGAGAACCGAGTCTATTGCATGCATGCTTACCTCTTCTTTCTCATCCTTTTTCTCCAACTTCTTCAATATTGACCATTGAGCTAGACTTTGGGCCCAAGTTTTTATTATGAGCGTTGATATGGTTCTAACCTATGAAGGCTTCACGTTCTCCATTGTTACTTCTTCCATGCATGAGACTTTGAAGCTTTCTTCTTGGATCCTTGGTGAAGTACAAATGAGGAAGTAGATTTTTGTGGTGCTTGACCGCGAGGACTAGCCACTGAATTGTAGCCTTTTTTACTTTGCTTTGTTTTGGCAAAAGTCCTTTTGCCTTTCTTCACAACCTAACCTCTGAGCATTCTATTTTCTTCTTTCTTCTTTTTGGATGAACGAATGATTTGACTGAAGCAAGAGAGAGGAGAGAGAAGAGAGAATAGCTTTCAGTGAAAATCTTTAAAGAAATTAAAGTGAATTGAATTTTAAGTTCCACTTACCGAAAGAGTGATTAACGTAAGAAGCTTGTGGACTCTTGGGTTCTTTACTTTAATTCATCAAACTTGGTTCATGGGCTTGTGATTTGGGCTTGTCTTTTCTTCCTTAATTTCAAGGTTCAGCCACTATTTTTGAATCAATTTTATACAAGGCTGGATGGGCTTTAAACATTTGTTCCCTGAGCCACTAGATTTATTTTATTTCTTGCACACTTGACCAAAAACATCAAACAAATAATTTGTAATAATTTTAATAAGCATCTAATTAACATTTTAATAATGTTTGATCATCATATTAGTTTTCCAAACTCAACAGGCATTTTACCATCTCTTTACAGTTTGCCACTTTTTCGATAGTTTTTGAGTAGTTCGTCATCTTTTCAGCAGTTTCATTTGCGCTTTCTTTGCGATAGTTTCGTCTGCGCTTTCTTTGTGGTAGTTTCGTCTGCACTTTCTTGCGGTAGTTTCATTTGCACTTTTCTTGCGGCAGTTTCGTCTGTGCTTCCTTGTGGCAGTTTTGTCTGTGATTGCTTTCAGCAGTTCCGTCTGCACTTCCTTGCGACAGATGATGCTGATCCTTTGTCACTAGAGGGTGGTGGTACCTGCAAGAGACTCCAATGCTTAAGTTAGCATGGGCTTTAAGCAGGTTTTTTTTGTAGAATCAGAGTATGAGTTATACCTGGGTGCTCCAGTGTATTTATAGTAGTGTGGTGTGACATTTCTGGAGATAAGATAGCTATCTTATCTTATCTTTTAAGTGAGATCATCTTATCTTCTGAGGAATCGCCCTTATCTTTCTAGGCTTTAACTGCCTTTAGATTGGGCTGTGTCCCTTCATTTGGGCATGTTTGGGCCCCTCTGGCGATTTGGCCGATCTCTTTAAGAAGAGGTCGGAGAATCCAAACCTGAAGAGGTCGGTCGACTTGTCTTTAATCAGCCCGGGTCGTACAACTCGACCTAGGGCATGAACAGTGCCCCTGCTTGAGTGCGGTCTTCCTTTTGAGGTTGTGTCTTTTTAGACTTCGATTTCTTTTTGGAAAAATCGAGCTCGAGCATTCTTTTGTTGATCTCATTGTAGCACTCCTATTTAGTGGTTTGAATATGGAACGTTTCCTCTTTTAATTACGGTGCACGTTTTTACTTTTTCTTGGAAACGTGCGAAGGTCAAAAACTCATTAACTCTTTGCCATTTCCTTTGCTTCCCTCTTTGTGTCTTCATTTTATATTTCAAAGCCTTTTCCCTCAGTTTTCTTCTCTTCACTTTACTGTAACTTCTCCCTTCTCCTTACCCTTCTGTTTCTAGGCCTTCGTATTTTCCTCACTTGCAAAGGCGATCGTTGGCGTCGTTTCGGTCGTTGCTTCAGTCTCTGATTGTTTATCATCTCCTCTCCACTGCAGGTTGGTTTTTAATCTTCTTTCTCTCTTTTATTTTTCACATCGTTCATTTTATGCTTGTGCTTTGTTTGGGCATGAAAAAGTTTTGATCTTGCTCGGATTTGTGTTAGCAAGTTTGAATCTTTTCTATGTCGTTGTGCCTGTAGTGCGCGCCTTGAGGGTTTTTTCGCTTTGTTGCTTGTTTTTGCCCCTTTTACTTGATTTCTTTATACGTAGATCTTTTCCTGTTTATAGCTTGAAGTAATGAACTGTTAATTTCAAAAAGGTTGTATATTTTTCATGATTTTTGCGTGGTCTGTCTGATGTTGATGGTTTGCTGTTTTGTATGGATCGCCATTTGTCAGAGAAGGCTTTTGATCTTCTTTGTGTTTTTAGGGCTTAAACTGCGAGATTTTTCTTTTTTCTGGATCCTTGCTTTGTTATTGCCTCCAAAGGATGCCCCTGAACTTTGGTGTGAGTCCTAGGTTTTCTTTTGCTGTTTCTGAGTCTTTTAACATTCGCATGCTATTTGTCTGAGTTATCTCCATATTTGTCCGAGATGTTTCCTGTTTTGTTCGAGTTGTTTGATTAGTAACCCATTTTTCTCTTTTCTCACTGTAGGACTAGTTGACCCATGTCTTCTCGCAAAAATATTGTTGAGATATCTACCAAGGTCCTGGATGGCATGTCTGACTGGTTGGACTCCCTTGTTTTGATATTTGTTTCCATGGTTGATTCTGAGTACTGTGTGTGGCTTAGGAGGCATCATAGGATTTGTAGTAGTAAAGAGCAGGAGAAAAACTATGAGTTGGTAGTGCCCGATCCTGATGAGAGGGTGTTCATACCCTGGGTCGAGCTGTCCAACCCGGGATGTTTAACGACAAGTCGACCGACCTCTTCAGGTCAGGGCCATCCGACCTCTTCTCAAAGAGCTCGGCCAAATCACCAAGAAAGTCCAAAAAGGGCCCAAACAGAGGAACACGACCCAAATCCAAAGGCAGCCCAAGCTTAGAGAGATAAGGGCGGTTTCCTTGAAGATCAGATGACTTCACTCAAAGATAAGATAAGATAACTATCTTATCTCTAGGAAGGTCATTCCACACCATTATAAATACACTAGAGCACCCAGGTATAACTAATACTCTGATTCTACAAAATACCTACTTAATACCCTTGCTAACTTAAGCATCGGAGTCCCTTGCAGGTACCCCCACCCTCCGGTGACAAAGAATCAGCAGCACAGCCAGTCCAACAAGTCGGACACAGTTTCGGTTGCCACTCACCAGTCGGACACGTCAGCTCCGACCAGTATAGAAGATCTCATCCGAGATCGACCTAGATTTCAGGTAACCCACGGAACATTGGCGCCGTTGCCGGGGAACCTGGAAGTCATCCCATCATCATGGCAGACAACCTTGACAACGACCATGACTCTGATCTCAAAGACAGGACGCCGCACAAGAACGCGGACACTACACCAAAAGATACTCCTCAACCTAATAAAGACAAGAATTCACCAAACACGGGAGCCATGGAGGCACTTCAGGATCGCCTAAAACAACTCAAAAAAGAGGTCGAGTATCAACAGGAAGCCAAAAGAGACCTACGAAGGGAAGTTAGGTGACGCCACGAGTTAGAGAACAAGCTCCTAAAACTCGAAGCAGATCTCAAGGCCAAAACTACTCGATTTGGTCACGAAGATAGCTCCCGTAAGGACCAAGACCCATTCACCAAAGAGATCATGAAGACCAAAATCCCAAAGGACTTCAAACTTCCTGACATGACTTTATACGATGGCACAGCAGATCCCAGCCATCATCTCAGTAATTTCAGAAGTAGAATGTACCTCACTGACGCCTCAGATGCAGTCCGCTGCAAAGCTTTCTCGACTACCTCAACAAAGACAGCAATTAAATGGTTCGACAATCTGCCCCCTAGGTCCATCTCAAGCTTTGACGACTTAGCCAAGAAGTTTCTAGCCAGATTCTCCATCCAAAAGACAAAACTAAGCATGCCCCAAGTCTATTAGGAATAAAGCAAGGAGATCGGGAAAGTCTCCGCAGCTACATGGAAAGATTCAACAAAGCATGTCTGGACATACAAAGTCTACCAACAGAGGCAGCCATTATGGGTCCCATCAATGGCTTATGAGAGGGACCTTTTAGCCACTCTATATCGAAAAAACATCCCACATCTCTGAATGAAGTGCAAGAACGAGCAGAGAAATACATCAACATGGAGGAAAACTCTCGACTAGGAGAGACCTCAAAGTCCGAATTCTTCTACTCCTCCCGAGATAAGGATAAAGAGTCCAAGAAAAAAGAATATCAGCATGGAGAGAAGATTAAGAAATACCACAATTATACCCGTCTTCGGGTATCTCTTGTAGATGTCTATCGAGAAGTATGCCATACTGAAAAGATACCCCAGCTCGACCACTCAAAAGCAAAAAAGGAGGAGGAAATTGGACTGAATATTGTGAATACCATCGAATCTATGGACATTCCGCCAACGAATGTTTCGACTTAAAAAATGTCATAGAAAAACTGGTAAGTGAGGGAAAATTAGATCGATACTTAGCCAACCGAGCAGGAGAACCAAGAAAAAGAAGAAGGGACGAAGATGTCAGATGGACTGAACGACCACCTCGTACACCAGAGAGACATGTCCACATGATACACAGAGGATTTGCGGGAGGAGGGATCTCCAAATCATCTCGCAAAAGACATCTTAAAGAAGTATATCATGTCAAGGGAAGAGAAGAAGCACCCGACATCCCCACTATCACTTTTACTAAAGAGGACGCAGCTGGCATCATCTCGAGACATGACGATCCCATGGTCATCACTATCATATTGGCCAACGCAAATCTCCACCGCACACTGGTAGACCAGGGAAGCTCGGCCGACATCTTGTTCAAAACCGCCTTTGATAAACTCGGCCTGGAAGAAAAAGAACTCAGAGCATACCCGAACAGCCTATTCGGGCTGGGAGACACTCCAATCCAACCACTTGGGTACATCTCACTACACACGACCTTTGGAAAAGGAAACCGGTCAAGGACACTCAACATAGACTACATCGTGGTCGACGTGAGTTCAGCCTACAATTCCTTAATAGGTCGGACAACATTAAATCAGCTCGGCGCAGTAGTCTTGACTCCACATCTGTGCATGAAGTTCCCAATCGCAGAAGGAATAGCTACAATAAAAGTAGACCAGAAGACGGCGTGCCGCTGTTATAACGAAAGTCTAAACCTCAGAGGCTGAGGAGAAGAATTCCAAACCATCGAACTCGGGGGAGTTCGAGGGCAGAAAGAACTTCGTCCACACCCTGAAGGCGAAGTAGAAAAAGTCCAGATCGGAGATGTCCCAAACTAAACAACCAATATCGGCACAATCCTAAAAGGAGACATAAAAGAATCACTCGTGCAATTCTTACGAGACAATGTCGACCTCTTTGCATGGAAGGCCACAGACATGCCGGGCATAGACCCTAAGTTAATGTGTCACAAGTTGGCAGTTTACCCATGATCTCAGCTAGTACAGCAAAGACGTAGAAAGCTCGGACCAGAACGATCCCAAGCTGTGGAAGAGTAGGTACAGGCTCTACTGGAGGCAGGATTCATAAGAGAAGTCAAGTACCTACTATGGCTAGCTAACGTCGTCTTGGTGAAAAAATCAAATGGGAAGTGGCGGATGTGCACTGACTACACTGACCTCAACAAAGCCTGCCCAAAGGATCCTTATCCACTTCCAAGTATCGACGGTCTGGTGGATGCCTCCTCCGGATACAAATACCTCTCGTTTATGGATGCCTATTCGGGATACAATCAAATCCCGATGACCCACCCGATCAAGAAAAAACTTCATTCTTAACCCCAAAAGCAAACTACTGCTACATCGTCATGCCTTTCAGACTCAAAAACGCAGGAGCCACTTATCAAAGATTAATGAATAAAGTCTTTACAGACCACATTGGAAAAATCATGGAAGTCTACATGGACGACATGTTAATAAAGACACAAAGTGAAGAGTCATTACTGTTCGACCTCACCCAAATATTCGACACTATAAGAAGGCATGGCATGCGACTTAACCCTGCAAAATGCACCTTCACAGTAGAAGCTGGCAAATTCTTGGGTTTTATGCTCACACAAAGAGGAATCGAGGCAAATCCGGATAAATGCCGGGCCATACTCGACATGAAGAGCCCAACTTGCGTCAAAGAGGTACAACGACTCAATGGAAGATTGGCAGCCTTGTCCAGATTTCTAGCTTGATCAGCAATAAGATCTCTCCCCTTCTACGCTACTCTAAGGAAGGGAAGGAGGTTTGAATGGACAACAGAGTGCGAGCAAGCCTTCCAGGATTTCAAAAGATTTTTGGGACAACCACCTATTCTAACTCGGCCACAGGCAGGAGAACCACTTGTATTGTACCTCGCAGTAGAAAATCGAGTAGTAGCCTCAGCAATGGTCCGAGAAGATGACAGTGGACGACAACCTATATACTTCATCAGCAAAGCACTACAAGGGTCCGAACTGAACTATCAAAAAATAAAAAAATTCGCCTATGCTCTTGGTGCGGATTTTACAACCCACAGACTAACCGGCAAGTGCACCGGGTCGTACCAAGTAATACCTTACGTGAGTAAGGGTCGATCCCATGAGGATTGATGGATTAAGCAACAATAGTGTTTGATAGGATTAGTTAGACAAACAGAAAATAGTGTTTGGAAGTGTAAAAGCATTAACAGTAAATTTAGAATATTAAAGATAGGCAGATAAATAAGTTGGGAATAAAATATTGAGAAGATAGTTAAGGCTTCAGAGTTATCTATTTTTCTGGATTAACTTTTCTTACTAACTATTTTAATTATGTAGGATTTAATTTATGGCAAACTATATGTGACTAGACCCTAATTCCTTAGACCTTTCTAGTCTCCTCTAAAATTCATTAACTGCCAATTCCTTGGTCAATTAATTCCAATTAGAAGCTATATGATCAAATTCCAGTTTATATGCCACAAAAATTCTAATTACCCAAAAATAAAAGAATTATATGTCACGTATCCCGTTAAATCCAAATAATTAAAATTTAGGAGAATATGTTTTCAAGCTATTGTTCAAGTAAAGAGCTTTTCCAAGTTATACAAGAACTCAAATAGAAAGAGGGTCATACTTCCGTTCCACCCAAATTCATAAGATGAAGAGCGAAAACAATTCTTAAATTATAAATCCATGCATAAATTATGATAGAAAAAGCAATAAAATCAATCCATACAAATAGACAGAGCTCCTAACCTTAACAGTGGAGGTTTAGTTACTCATGGTTCAGAGTAGAAAACTGGGATTGTAAATTGGAATTGGAATAATTGTGGTGGTATCCCCCTGTTAACTAATTTGGATCCTTTTTATAACTAATCCTAATAAAAATCTATTATTTAAAACTAGAATAATATCTTTTCCTAAAAATAATATTTGAATTTAAATTTGAATTTAATTGACAAGTCTTAAGTTGATGGGTGGGGACCACATGTTTTGTCCATTCTGTAGCTTCTAATTTGTGTTTTCTGAGCTGAAAACTGAGTTAGAACAGCCCAGAAATTGCTCCTAGCATTTTTCTGTATTTTCTGCACGTGGCGCATGTTACGCGTACGCGTCGATGGTCTTTTTTGCGAGTCACGCGGACACGTCGGTCGTATAGTTAACGGTTCCGTTTTGTCCTTCCATTATTGCGTTTGTCGATCAAAGTGCATATCTCTTTTTCAATAAAAAAAGGGTATTCTCATATATATATCGTTTTGGCGGCATGGCCGAGCGGTAAGGCGGGGGACTGCAAATCCTTTTTCCCCAGTTCAAATCCGGGTGTCGCCTGATCGACAAGAGAATTGAATTTTGACCTTTTAATTAAAAAAATGAGAGGAAAAAAGAATTTATCTGTAATGTTTTCCGACTCTACTAGAAATCTGATCAAAACTTATTTGATGTTCTAATAGAATTTATTGAATTATTTCGTGTTAATATAATACTGCACGTGTCGCTATGCAAATCTTCAAATCACGCGTACGCGTTAGTCACGTGCACGCGTCGCCATGGAAAGCTCCAAATCACGCGTACGCGTCAGTCACGCGTACGCGTCGCTCCTCGCTGCCATCTCCTTTGATTCTTGTGCTACAGAAACTCCATCAAATTCTGCCGAATGCTACCTAAAACAAACAAAATTGCAAAAGACTCAAAGTAGCATCCATATTGGCTAAAAGATAATTAATTCTTTATTAAATTAAACAAATTAGATGCAAATTTACTAGGAAAAGATAGGAAAGATGCTCACGCATCACAACACCAAACTTGAACTGTTGCTTGTCCTCAAGCAACCAAAACTAATAAGCTTAGGATGTGAATTTGCATGAGAATGAGAGTTTTATTAAGCTCATGCCACTTCTTATAGTGGGGTTTACAACTGCAATCCTGAATAGTTTTGGCATCTCACTTTATCCTTTGAAGTTCAGAATGATTGGCATCCATAGGAACTCAGAATTCAGATAGTGTTATTGATTCTCCTAGTTCAGTATGTTGATTCTTGAACACAGCTACTTTATGAGTCTTGGCCGTGACCCTAAGCATTTTGTTTTCCAGTATTACCACCGGATACATAAATGCCACAGACACATAACTGGGTGAACCTTTTCAGATTGTGACTTAGCTTTGCTAGAGTCCCCAGTTAGAGGTACCCAGAGTTCTTAAGCACACTCGTTTTTGCTTTGGATCACGACTTTAACCGCTCAGTCTCAAGCTTTTCACTTGACACCTTCACGCCACAAGCACATGGTTAGGGACAGCTTGATTTATCCGCTTAGGCCAGGATTTTATTCCTTTGGGCCCTCCTATTCGCAAGCTTTGTGTTTTTCACTGCTTTTTCTTGCTTCAAGAATCAATTTTATGATTTTTCAGATTATCAATAACATTTTTCTTTTTTCAATCATTCTTTCAAGAGCCAACAATTTTAACATTCATAAACTTCACTATAAAAAATATGCACTGTTCAAGTCATGCATTCAGAATCACAGAAAATACCACCACATTTGAATAAATGAGACTACTCTAAAAATTAAACTCAAATTCTCATGCACTACATATGTTCTTCTTTCTTTTTGATTTCAAGCTCAGTGGGCAATACATGAGACATCTTTCAGAATTAAAGAACTTAATAGAAAATTAAACTAGAACTAGGATTCTAACTAATAAAAGATCATGCAACAGATAAAGCAAAATAGCAGAAAATCGGAACATAATATAGAAAAAGAGGGGAGGAATAAAAATGAAAGGAACTCAACCACCTTAGTTATCCTAGCGGTCGTTTTATTCTTCAGGTTGTGCTCCTCAGTGAAGATGATTCGCCTCCCTTTTTGGTGCCATAAAATTAAACAGCAAACCCATAAGCGAAGTGTTAACACCAAACTTAAAGGTTTGCTTGTCCTCAAGCAAAGAAGAACTGAAAACAAAAACAAATAGTAAGATAAAAGAAGAATAAAAGGATAAAAGAACAAGAGAGAATTAGGATTTGGGGGTGGATGATTTGAAATCAGGCGCTGAGGTAGTTTAATTGGGCGTCGCATGCGACGCGGTCGCGTAAGGCACGCGTAAGCGTGGATCGCATGAATTTCAAGTGACGTGTACGCATCGGAGACGCGTACGCGTGGACGGCGAGGATGGAAAAACGACGCGAACGTGTCAGGAACGCATCCGCGTAGTGGGGCTTGTGCACCCACCACAGTTCCAGCCCCACACCAGCATAACTCTCTGGAAAAAACATCTTTTACGCTGATTTTACTCATCCACGCGTGGGCGTGCTTGACGCGGACGCGTGGAGTGCCAAAATCGCTAGTGACGCGGACGCGTCATAGATGCGTACGCGTGAGCATGTTTGTGCGCAAGGCACCATTCCTGCGCCACTCCCGCGCAATTCTCTGTCAAATTTTATTTTTCACGAACACACATATGACGCGTACGCGTCAGCGACGCTTGTGCGTCGTGTGCTCATTTTTTTTTCTTTTGAAATTGTCCGGTTCCTGTTCTAAGATAGCTGTATGATCTGAAAAGCAGTAAAATTTTAGTAAAAATCAAATAAGGAAGAAAATTACTACTACGAAAAATAGCTAATAAGGATACGAAATTATCGGGTTGCCTCCCGATAAGCGCTTCTTTAGTGTCACTAGCTTGATGGTCAGTTCTGCTAGTTCAGCAGATGGGTGGACCTCTGGCGATCAATCTCGCCTCCAAGATAGTGCTTCAACCTCTGGCCATTCACTGTAAACTTTCTGTCAGAATTCTCTTCCTGTATTTCCACATGACCATATGGTGAAGCTCTGGTAACCACAAACGGTCCTGACCACCGGGATTTCAGCTTCCCGGGAAAGAATTTTATCCTTGAATTATACAGAAGTACTCTCTGTCCTGGCTCAAAGACTCTGATGGCAATCTTCTTGTAATGCAGCAGCTTGGTTCTTTCCTTATAGAGCTTGGCATTCTCATAAGCTAAATATCTAAATTCATCAAGCTCATTCAACTGAAGCATCCGCTTAATTCCTGCAGCTTCTGAATCAAGATTCAGGTACCTGATTGCCCAGTAAGCCTTGTGCTCCAGATCAATTGGCAAGTGACAGGCTTTGCCATAGACCAACTGATATGGTGACATGCCAATTGGAGTCCTGTACGCTGTCTGGTATCCCTAGAGAGCATCATCAAGCTTTCTAGACCAGTCCTTTCTTGAAACACTAACTGTCTTCTCTAGAATCCTCTTAAGTTTCCTGTTGGAAACTTCAACCTGTCCACTTGTCTGAGGGTGATAGGGGGTTGCCACTTTATGACGGACTCCATATCTATGCAGCAGAGAGTCCAGCTGTCTGTTATAGAAGTGCCTTCTACCATCACTAATGAGTGTCCTTGGGACACCAAACCAGCTAAAGATATGTCTTTGAAGAAAGCTCATTACCACCTTGGCATCATTGGTGGGTAGAGCCACAGCTTTCACCCACTTGGACACATAATCAACTGACACTAGAATATAGTTGTTTGAATGTGAGGGTGGAAAAGGTCCCATGAAATAAATACTCCACACATCAAACAACTCAACTTCAAGAATCCCCTGCTGTGGCATTTCATGGTTGACAGGGAGATTCGTGGCCTTTGCACATCTGTCACAATGCTTCACAAATTCTCTTGAATCTCTGAAGAAAGTAGGCAAGTAGAACCCGCTCTGAAGGACCTTTGTAGCTGTCCTTTCACCACCAAAGTGGCCTCCATATTCAGAACCATGACAGTGCCAAAGAATCTGTTGTATTTTTTCATCTGGGACACATCTCCTGATTATACCATCTGAACACCTTTTAAAAAGGTACGGTTCCTCCCAAATGTAATACTTGGCATCAGTCAGTAGCTTCTTTACTTGTTGCCTGCTGTACTCCCTTTGGATAAAATTCATGGCTTTATAATTTACAATGTCTGCAAACCATGGAGCTTGCTGAATGAGCAATAATTGCTCATCCGGAAACGTCTCAGTCACGGCTGTGGGTGGTTGTTCTCCTGCTTCAGGCTCAATTCTGGAGAGATGGTCAGCTACCTGATTTTCTGACCCTTTCCTGTCTTTTATCTCAATATCAAACTCCTGAAGGAGAAACACCCATCTGATTAATCTTAGTTTAGAATCCTGTTTGGTTAGAAGGTACTTCAAAGCAACATGGTCAGTATAAACAATAACCTTACAACCAAGTAAATAGGACCTAAATTATCAACAGCATATACAACAGCTAATAATTCCTTTTTTGTAGTTGTGTAATTCTTTTGAGTATCATTTAACACACGACTGGCATAGTAAATGACATGTACAAGCTTACCTTGCCTCTGTCCTAAAACCGCTCCTATAGCAAAATCACTAGCATCACACATTAATTCAAATGGTAATCCCAATCAGGGGGAGCTATAATGGGAGCAGAGGTAAGGTTTGCTTTCAGAGTTTCAAAGGCATGCAGATAATCAGAATCAAAGATAAAAGGAATATCAACAACCAACAGGTTGCTCAATGGTTTAGCAATTTTAGAAAAATCCTTTATAAATCTTTTATAAAATCCTGCATGACCCAAGAAACTTCTAATTGCCTTAACATTAGTTGGTGGTGGTAATTTTTTTAATTACCTCCACCTTTGCTTTGTCTACCTCAATCCCCTTACTTGAAATCCGGTATCCAAGAACAATGCCTTCTATAACCATAAAATGACATTTTTCCCAATTTAAAATAAGGTTTGATTCTTGACACCGTTTCAAAACAAGAGATAAATGTTTAAGGCATGATTCAAAAGAATTACCAAAAACAGAAAAGTTATCCATAAATATTTCAATAAACTTTTCAACCATATCAGAAAAAATTGAAAGCAAACACCTCTGAAAAGTTGCTGGAGCATTACAAAGTCCAAATGGCATTCTCCTGGAAGCAAATACTCCAAAGGGGCATGTGAATGCTGTCTTCTCTTGATCTTGAGGGTCCACTGCAATTTGATTACATCCAGAATATCCATCTAGAAAACAATAAAAAGCATGACCAGCTAACCTCTCAAGCATCTGATCAATGAAAGGCAGGGGAAATGATCCTTCCTTGTAGCAGTGTTGAGCCTCCTGTAATCTATGCACATTCTCCATCATGTGATTGTTCTTGTAGGAATAAACTCATTCTTTTCATTCTTGATCACTGTCATCCCTCCTTTCTTGGGAACTACCTGCACAGGACTTACCCAAGGGCTGTCAGAAATAGTGTAAATAATGCCTGCTTCCCATAATTTCATTACCTCTTTTTGGACCACCTCTTTCATAGTTGGATTAAGTCTCCTTTGTGGTTGCACAACTGGTTTAGCATCATCTTCAAGGAGAATCTTGTGCATACACTTGGTTGGACTAATCCCCTTCAAGTCACTAATGGTCCACCGAAGAGCTGTTTTATTTCTCCTGAGCACTGAAACAAGCGCCTATTCTTCTTCAGGCTTCAGAGAAGAGCTAATAATCACTGGATATGAATCATTTCCACCCAAGAACACATATTTCAGAGAAGGAGGCAAAAGTTTGAGCTCAAGCTTAGGGACTTCCTCCTCCTATATTGGCGTGTTCATCAGCTCCTTTTGGGGTGGTGAATCATCAACTTCAACTAATTCGTACTCAGAAATAGGATCCAGAACATCATCAAGTACCTCAACTTCCAATACTTCTTGAACAAGTGGTTCAATAACATCTATTTTCATACACCCCTCAGAATCATTAGGGTGCTTGAGGGCTTCAAAAACATTTAGGACCACCTATTTTTCATTGACCCTCAGGGTTAATTCACCCTTTTGCACATCAATCAGAGCTTTACCTGTAACTAAAAGGGGTCTACCAAGTATAATAGAGGGTTTTACCTCCTCTTCCATGTCTAGTATAACAAAATCAACAGGAAAGATAAATGGGCCTACTTTCACAAGTAGATCTTCAACAACACCCACAGGTAATTTAATAGAAAGATCAGCAAGTTGAGGAGAAATACGAGTGGGTTTTACCTCCTCAATCTGAAGTTTTTTCATCACTGAAAGTGGCATTACATTGATGATAGCTCCAAGATCACATAAAGCTCTCTGAATGTCGACATCTCCAATGGTGCAAGGAATGACAAAACTTCTTGGGTTTGGTATTTTCTCAGGAAGGGTGTGTTGAATAATGGCACTACATTCCTTGGTTAACACCACTGTCTCTTGCTCCTTCCAATTCCTCTTGTGAGTCAACAATTCTTTCATAAATTTTGCATAGAGAGGCATTTGCTCCAGAGCCTCTTCAAAAGGAATGTTGATCTGCAGCTTCTTGAAGACATCTAAAAATTTTGAGAATTGCTTTTCCTTGGACGCCTTTTGAAGCCTCTGAGGATATGGTATTTTTGGCTTGTATTCAGGAGCCTTTGGCAAGGTGGGATAAGTGTTAAGAGAGTCAGGAAACGGGTTGTCTGCACGTTTAGGAGGGGCGTGCTCTACATCTCCCTTATTCTCCTTTGGAGCTTCTTTTTCAACTAGCTTTTCATTGGTCTTGGTCTCAGAGCCAGCTACTTTACCACTTCTCAACTGAATAGCCTTGCAATCTTCTCTTAGGTTCACCACTGTATCACTTGGAAATGTACTTGCAGACATCTCAGATATTTGCTTGCTAAGTTGGCCCATCTGCACTTTCAAGTTTCTAATGGAGGCTCTGGTTTTCTGCATAAAACTCCTCATCAGCTCCCAATTAGAATCTTCTTGGGATTTAGAGTTTGCCTGCTGAGGTGGTTGTTACTGCTGAGACTGAAGTTGGTGGTAGTTGTAATTGTTCTGTTGGAAGCCGCCCTGAGAATTATTGTTGAAGTTCTGAGGTCTCTGAGGTTGGTCCCTCCATCCAAAATTTGGGTGATTCCTCCACCCCTGATTGTATGTCTTGGAATATGGATCATTGTTGGGATTCCTAAGACCACTCTCCATGTAATTAACCTGTTCAGAAGAAGGTTGAGCATAATCATAATTATCATTTTGCACAAAATTACCTACCATGTCATAGGAGGTCTCTTGGGGTGGATTTTGAGTGTTGATAGTTGAGACTTGCATGCCACCCATCTGTTGAATAAGTAGATTTATCTGTTGGGACATAAGCTTGTTCTGAGCAAGAAGAGCATTAACAACTTCTACTTCTAACACGCCTCTCTTCTGAGCGGTCTCAGAGTTCACAAGATTCCTGTTAGATGAATATAAATATTGGTTGCTTGCAACCAATTTAATTAGCTCAATAGTCTCCTCTGGTGTCTTCTTCTTGTGTAGTGAACTACCTGCAGAGGTATCTAAGCTCATCTTGGACATCTCACCCAAGCCTTCATAAAAGATATCTAGTTGGGTCCATTTGGAGAACATGTCCGGAGGGCATTGCCTAGTCAGTAGCTTGTATCTCTCCCAAGCTTCATAAAGAGTTTCACCCTCCTTCTGCCTAAAGGTCTGAACCTCCAACCTAAGCTTAGTCAGCTTCTTTGGTGGGAAAAATTTAGTGAGAAACTCTGCAACAACCTTTTCCCAAGTATCCAGACTCTCCTTTGGTTGTGAATCTAGCCATATCTTTGCTTTATCCTTCAGAGCAAACGGAAAGAGCATGAGTTTGTACACCTCTGGGTTCACTCCATTTGTCTTCACAGTATCACAAATCTGCAGAAAATTAGATATAAACTGATTTGGATCTTCATGAGGAAGCCCATGATATTGGTAGTTCTGTTGCACCAGGGTGACCAATTGTGGCTTCAAGTCAAAGTTGTTTGCGGCTATAGGAGGCACCACAATGCTTTTTCTATAAAGATCCGCAGTAGGGGCAGAGTAAGAGCCAAGCACTCTCCTTTGTTGATCATCCCCATTTAGATTTGCCACATTGGCATTAACAGTATTATTATTAGGATCGATAGTAGACTCTGCAGCCTTGTAAAGTCTTGCTTGTTGCAAACGCTACCTGAAAATTCTTTCAGGTTCAGGATCAAAGTCTAAGAGATGTTCTTTGTCTTTGTTCCTGCGCATAAATAAACAGAAAACAAGAAAAGATGGGACTCTCTACGTCAGAGTGCAGAAAACTCCCAGTGAGGTAACCTATGTAAAATAATATAATAAAAAATGATAAATAAAATAAATAAATAAATTTCAAAAATAATAACTAAAATTAAACAGAAATTTTCGAAAATTAACAGAAAAAATAAACAAGACAATTAAAATAAAATTAACTAGGTGACACCAAACTTAATTTCAGAGATTAAGAGAAAAAAATATGAGATGCAAAATAAAAAAATTATTATTATTTTTAGGTTAAAAATATAAATAAAATAAAATTAATAAAATGTTAAAAGATAAGAAAAAGAATAGGAAGAAACGGTAAAAGAAAAATTATCTAATCTGAGAAATCAAACAATGAGTAGTTGTCAATCACAATCAATCCCCAGCAACGGCGTCAAAAATTTGGTGCGGATTTTACAGGAGAGGGATTTCAACACCACTATTAAAATCTGTGGCAACCATCTCGAAGCACAAGCCCTCACCAAAAAAGTACTCCGGGCCGGATTCTATTGGTCAACTTTGCAAAAAGAAGCAATGGAATTAGTAAAGACATGTCCACCATGTCAAAAGCATGCTAATTTTCACATCGCCCCACCAGAAGAGCTCATCAGCATAACGTCACCCTGGCCATTTGCAAAATGGGAGCTCGACCTCCTTGGGCCGTTCCCTCAGGGATCAGGACAGGTCAAGTTCCTCATTGTCGGGGTAGATTATTTCACAAAGTGGATTGAGGCAGAGCCCCTAGCTAACGCCACTGCTCAAAGAAGTCGAAAATTCCTATATAGAAACATCGTCACAAGGTTTGGGGTTCCATACTCCATCACCACAGATAATGGCATTCAATTCACAGATACAGGATTTAGAAAGTTAGTAGCCGACCTGAACATAAAACACCAATTCACTTCTGTAGAACATCCTCAGGCCAATGGACAAGCCGAAGCTGCCAACAAAGTCATATTGGCTGGGCTAAAATGGAGGTTACAGAACGCAAAGGGAGCCTGGGCTGAAGAGCTTCCACAAGTCCTATGGGCATATCAGACAACTCTATACTCCACCACAAAGGAATCACTTTTCCGATTAGCTTACGGAATGGAGACAATGATCCCAGTGGAGGTCGAAGAAGGATCACCCAGAGTAATCCACTACAATGAAGAGGCCAATTCCCTACTTCAAAAGGAGGAACTTGACCTACTTCCAAAAATTCGAGAAAGAGCTCGGATCAAGGAAGAGGCGTTAAAACGGTTGATGGCCTCAAGATACAACCGAAAAGTAGTACAGCGAGATTTTGCCGAGAATGATCTCGTCTTAATCCAAAATGATATCGGAATAACTCGACCTGGAGAAGGAAAGCTGGCAGCAAACTGGAAAGGACCTTACCGAGTCATAGAAGTACTCGGAATGGGATACAACAGGCTAACCGAACTCGAAGGGAGAGAGCTTCCAAGGTCATGGCACGCCTGAAACTTAAGAAGGTATTACAGTTAGGAAGTAATAAAATATCTTAAGATGAGGTGTACTCTTCTTCCTGAAAAAAGTTTTTTAACGAGGCACCGAGCCAAGATCCATGAACTACCTAACTTAGAGGGATAAAATGCCCACATGTATATATCTGTATTTTTTTTATCTTGAATAAAGTTTTTAGATTTTCTACAAATCCTCTTATCAAGACGCATTAATCTGAAACGCAAAAAATTCATCGCTCGATTATAAAGCTACAGATCGACAGAAAGTGAAATCAAATTCATTACTCGATCATGATAAAGACCAACGAAGATGAAAACCAAATTCATCAAAAGGTCGACAAAACGAGGATCAAACCCAATTTCTACAAAATCGGCAAAGATAAAAATGTGACAAAAATAGAATAATGCAAGAAGTTATCGAAAGTGATCCATAGAAAGGACCTAACGAGGTCTTAATAAAAATGTGTTGCTAAAAATAACTTAAAAGACAGGCCGATGTAAAAAAGTCGGACCAGTCGACCACAATAACCAAAGTTATAAAAAGTAAATCCCTGGAAAGAGGCCTGGCTAGCCCTAAAAAAAGAGGATTACTAGAAATAACTTAGAAGGAACCGACATGATGAAGTCGGCCCAAACCAAAAAAGTTATAAAAAAAAGTAATCCATAAAAGAGACCTGACCAAGGTCCAAGAAAATGGATTACTAGAAATAACCTAGAAGGGACCGACATGATGAAGTCGGCCTAAACCAAAAAAGTTATAAAAAAATAATCCATAAAAGAGACCTGACCAAGGTCAGGAAGAAAGGATTACCGGAAATAACTTTGAAGGGACCAACATGATGAAGTCGGCCCAAACAAGAAGAGACCTGCCAAGGTCTAAGAAGAAAGGAATTACTCGAAATAGCTTCAAAAGAGGTCGGACAAAGAAGACAGACGCTATAAGGGACCCAAGCCAGACCCAGAAAGCCATGACCTCAGGAAAATCAAACTACCGGTGCCATATCAGAGAGTGCAAAGAAGACTAGTTGCATAAAGCTAGCTTCAACCCAAACAGAAAACAAAACACAAAAGGCAATCAAAAAAGATTGGACAACAAGGCTCCAACACTCTCAAGACTCCCTAAGTTTTCAGAAAGATGCGAATAAGCATATCACAAAAAGAAACAATATTGTTATTATAACAAGACTCAGGAGGCCACCTGAAGTCGACCCCAAAAGGCTTGAAAAACTACCTTTGTTTTTTCAAAATAAGGTTGCTGAAAAAGCAACTAAAAGTATCCAGAAGTTAAGATCATAAACTACAAAATAAAAAGAGTTCAAAGCCCTCAGGCCGGGCTATACACAAATACATCAGAAATAATCAAAGAGAATCCACAGACTTCCCAGTAGCTGCATCCCAAGGTGAAGGAGGATGAGTCTGAAGAGGTACCGCATCTACCGTCTCATCATCCCGGTTCAGGATCTGAACATCGGGATCAGACTCAGGCTGATTGGCTTCAGCTGCTAGAGTTAAAGAAGGCGGGGCAATGGAGACTTTGGTAGAAGGGACAGGAGGAGGGTCGACATCATCATCATCATCAGGGTCATTCGGAACAATCTTACCATCTTTTACAATGTTGTCCAAGCTGAAAAGAGTAAGGTCAAGATCGGGCGCAAGAATTCGAACTTGATCCTTCAAATTCTCATAAGCAGCATTTACACTGCCTACAAGATGACCCTGGAGCTCGGCGTAATCAGCTCGGACAGATTCCAAATCCTCCCTAAGACCCATCGTCTCCCTATAGGTCATGACATAACTCTCCTTATGCTTCAAAGCCATATCTTCAGACAACTTGGTAGAAGCCGCCAAGGCAATAGCCCGAGTCTTCTCCCCCTCCAACTCTTTCTCCAACTTGGACACTTTCACCTCGAGCTCTTCCTTCAAACCCTTCATTCGGTCGAACTCCAACTTGGCTTCCTCCATAAAGGCCTTTGTAGCATGAATAGGAAGATCCTGCGCAGTCCGATATAAAGCTGCCCCCATATGTGCCATCTTGATGCTGCTCCGAGTAATAAAATCCAAATGACGAAGAAGAGAAAAATCGTCAGTAGGAATGGCACCATAAGGACCAATTTGTTGGTCAACAAACTCGACAGCATCAAAATCGGGGGCATCAAGGTTAAAGGGCTCAGCTGTTTTCTGTTTCTTTGGAGGAGGAGCGCTAGTAGGAGAAGAGGTAGTAGCAGAAGTCTGGAGAGGATCGACCAAATGAACCCGAGGGGTAGGAATCATCCTCCTCGGTCTAGGAGAGCTTGGTACTGATGGCTTTGGCAGAACATGAAAATATCCTTCCCCAGCCACCCTGGCCGAGATGTTCTGAGCAGCTGTAGAAAACAAGAAATAAGTAAGTCAAAAGAAGTCGACCACTACCCAGCTCGGCTCAGACAAGAGAAGGGTCTCCTAAAAATCTCTTTGTATTAAGATGAGGAGGTTGTCCCCAAATCTCCTCCAACAAAGTCATAAAAGCCTGCTCAACCTCATGAAGCATCTCTCACGTATATCTAGATACTACAACCTTCTTTTGCCAACATAAAGGGAAGGCAGGTTCACCATTTGATTCTATCAAAAATGGCTGAGCTCCCTCAACAGCTCGGACCTTGAAAAAGTAATTCTTTAAATTCCTAAAAGATTCATCGTACATAGAAAACACTTTGTGCCCTTGGAAAGACCTGAAAGAAACCTAAGAAGCTTTCTTTTTGGTAGTCCTAGGCTTAGTCAAAACAAAAAAATACAGAAAGAGAGTTTGAGAAGGTGTGACATCCAACTCTTGGCAAAGCAACTGAAAGATCTTGATGAAGCCCCAGGAGTTCGGATGGAGCTGAGATGGGGCCACATTACACGACCACAACAAGTCGGTCTCAAAAGAAGTAAAGGGAAAGGTAATGTTCAGCTGGCTGAAAAAATAATCGTAGGCATAGAAGAAGGGACGTTCTCCTTGGGTCAGAAAAGGAAAGCAAACCCTTTCCTCAGAGTCCGACGCTACCAACTCATAATCTTTCTCCTGGTCTCTACGACTACAGATACGGTGACGTTTTCTAAGTTCCACAAGATACTCGGGATCAACGATTGAAACACATATCAGAACGAGGGAGTCCAGCCAATCAGACATACCCTCGGGGACTTTGGAGGAGGTCTTAACAATATTTTTGTGAGAAGAAGACATGGTCAACTAATCCTACAGCAAAGAAAAAAGAGAGGAATTACTAAATGAATAGATCGGCCATAACAAAGAAAACAGCTTGGACAAAACAGATATAACTCGATCTAAGGCACACATGACAAAAGGAAACCCCAGGACACAACCCACTAAGTCCAGGGGCATCTTTTGGAGGCAATAACAGGGGGACAGAACAAGATCTACAAAGTTATCTCAGCAAGAAAGTTACAAATCAAAATAAGTCATAAAAAACAACCACCCTTCAAACTACAGTCTATCAGCAAAAGGAACTACCAACAGCAAATGTTTGCCAGGTGGAAATCATCGAAAAATGCAACCTTTTTCAGAATCAAACAAGCCATTATCCCAAGAAGCTCCAAAATTAAAAGTGCGATCAGAAAAAGCAGCAACAACATGCAAAGCCCTAAAAACGTCAAACTACCAGGGAATCAACCAAAGAGCGTACATAAGGTCGAAAGAAAACTAGAAAAAATACATCACAGTGACAACTAAGCATGGTAATACGAAAAGGTTCAAGATTTCCAACATAAACTCTAGCAAAATCGAAACTTTACCAAAAATAGAACAATGCAAGCACAAAGAACAATGAAAGACATAAATAAACAGAAAGAAGAACCAACCTAAAAGAGGAAGCGATGAGAAAATTGAAGATGAAAGGGCGAAAATCCGGAATTGCCTTACGAACAAAGGAAGCTCCAGTAACCACCAATGACGCCACGAAGAGAAGCATAAAACCAAGGCTTAGGCAAAAGCAGAAGTAAGGAGAAAAGAGAAGTTGCAGTAAGCAAGGAGAAAGGAAATGGAAGCGAAAGGCTTTCGGGAAATTCAAAATGAGAAAAGGAAACGGCGAAGGGGGGGATGAATGGGTTTTTAAAACCCTCGCACGTTCCCAAGAAAAGTGCAAAACACACACTACAAGCAGAAACGTTCTGTATTTAAAGCTACTTAAATGAAACAGACCCAACAAAAGAATGCTCGAGTCCAGTTTCCCTAAAAGAGATAAAAAAAAAAAACTCGACTCCAAAAGAAAGACCGAGCTCGAGCAGGGGCACTGTTCATACCCTGGGTCGAGCTGTCCAACCCGGGATGTTTAACGACAAGTCGGCCGACCTCTTCAGGTCAGGACTATCCGACCTCTTCTCAAAGAACTCAGCCAAATCACCAGGAAAGCCCAAAAAGAGCCTAAACAGAGGAACACGACCCGAACCAAAGGCAGCCCAAGCCTAGAGAGATAAGGGCGGTTCCCTTGAAGATCAGATGACTTCACTCAAAGATAAGATAAGATAAGATAACTATCTTATCTCTAGGAAGGTCATTCCAAACCATTATAAATACACTGGAGCACCTAGGTATAACTCATACTCTGATTCTACAAAATACCTGCTTAATACCCTTGCTAACTTAAGCATCGCAGTCCCTTGCAGGTACCCCCACCCTCCGGTGACAGAATCAGCAGCACAGCCAGTCCAACAAGTCGGACACAGTTCCGGTCGCCACTCACCAATCGGACACGTCAACTCCGACTAGTACAGAAGATCTCATCCGAGATTGACCTACGGTTTCAGGTAACCCACGGAACAGAGGGTTTGTTTTCCTTCTCTTACTCAAGGGGACCATCCCTTCTTTTATGCGTATGACTACTTTTTTAGTCAAATGAACATTACCATTCCTTTTATTTCCTTTGAAACTGACTTGTTGTGGTCCTGCAACGTAGCTCCTTCTCAGCTTCACCCAAATTCGTGGGGCTTCATAAAAATCTTCCAACTGTTGTGTCAAGAACTGGATGTTCGACCTTCTCAGACTCTCTTTCTTTACCTTTTTGTCTTGACGAAGCCTGGGGTAGCTAAGAAGTAGGCTTCCTGGATTTCTTTCTGCACTACCCAGGGAAAGAAAGTGTTCTCCATGTATGATGAGTCTTTTAGAGACTTTAAAAACTTCTATTCAAGGTCTGAGCTATTGAAGGAGCTCGACCTTTCTTCTTGGACCAAAATAATGAACCAGCTTTCCCTTTATGCTGGCAAAAGAATGTGGTGGTGTCTAAGTATTCTTGGGAAATGTTGGATGAAGTTGAGCAGGCTTTTGTACATGTACTAGAAGAAAATTAGGGGGAGCCTCCCCATCTTGATACGAAGAGGTTCTTGGGGATCCCTCCCTTCTTCGAGCTGAATTGGGTAGCTGCCGATTTCTTTCTAGCCTTATCTTTTTTATTTTGTTTGTTTTGTCAATCTATCTCTTTCTAACATGTAACTTTGGTTTTGCTGCTTTATTTTTTTTTCAGAGATGGTGAAGACCACTGATTCCATGAAGGCTTTTAAGAAGGCGAGGAAGGCGACCGCGGCTCAAAACATCTCGGCTAAAGGTTCTGGGGAGGAATCTTCAATGGCTACTCAGAGGAGGTTGACCTCGAATACTTTTGGGTCGAGAAAAGTCGTACCGACTCCCCAGGTTTGCCTGGGTTCTTCTGATCCTCCCCAGTCGACCTCCGGTGCTGCTTCTCCTTCTGCTGCCGGTCCTCCTCCCAAGAAGCAGAAGACTGTTGAGCCCTACGACCTAGATGCCCCTGACTTTGATGCCGTGGGGTTTGTTGATAACCAGATCACTCCTTATGGCCGACTTTCCATGGACGATGTGTCCATCATGCGCCATCGGGATTTAATCACCAGTAACAGTGTTCGGATGGCTCACATGGGTGTGGCCTTGTTCCGTACTGTCGAAGAGTCTCCTGTTCATGCTACTACAGCCTTTATAGAGGATGCCAAGTCCGAGTTCGATAGGATTAAGGCTTTGAAGGATGAACTGGACGCTAAGGTGGCCAAGCTGGAACTAGATGTTGAGAAGGAGAAATCGAGGGCGATTGCTGCGGAAGCTGCTGCGAATCTAGCTGAGGAGATGGTCAAGAAGTCGAAGTAGAGTTATACCCGCACTTATGGCGAGCTGATGGAGGTCAGGGAGAGACTTGTGTCAGCCCATGCTGACTATGCTGAGCTTCAGGCCACCTTGTGGGCAGTGTGACTGACGCATATGAGAACCTAAAGGCTCAGGTCCGAGTTCCTTCTCCCGAGCTCGACCTGAGTATTTTTAGTTTGGATAACCCTGTTAAAAATGGTAAGATTGTCCCTGCGCCGGATGAAGATGAAGAGGAAGGTCCTCCCCCAGTGCCCCCGATCAAAGCTTCTACTGTCGCGACTTCTTCAACTGCTGCTGCTGAGGTCAGCCACCCCGAGTCCGACCCTGACGTCCAAATCTTAAATCGGGAGGATGGAACGGTAGATGCTATTCCTATAAAGATCATTCCTCCCTCAACGACCCAGGGTGCCGCCGTTGAGGAGACCTTGGATCCCTTGTGACTTTTTATGTATTTGTTTAGCCTGGTTTGTGGACTTTTGAACTCTTTTATTTTTTGTAACTTTGCATGGTGTGCTTTCTTTTTCTGACATTTTGGTTGCTTTTCTTAGCAAATTTATTTTGGAAAAACAAAAGATATCTTTGAACTCTTGAGGTCGACCTTCAGGTGGCCTTTTGAGCTTTTAATGCTTTTAGAATAGCCTTGTTTTCTTTGACGTGCTGGCTGTCTTTTTGGAATTTCTGTAGATCTTCTATAAGGTGTCGAGATTCGGCTGTCCGACCTCTTTCTTGTCGATGTGATGACTTGTCTGATGACTTTTTTAGTATAGAACACCTTTTAAAATAATTTTGGTAGCCTTGTCGTGAGGTCGTGGCTTTTTGGGCTAAACTATGTCCCTTCTAGCGCACGCCTCTTATTGGTCCGACTTCTTCTTATCGATCTTTCTCGAGTTATTTTTAGTAACCCATTTTTAATCAGACCTTACCAGGCCTCTTTCTATGGATTACTTTTTATAACTTTGTAGCTTTGTTTGGTTGGTCTGACTTCTTCACGCCGGTCCGCCCTTAGTTATTTTCAGTAATCCATTTTTACTCAGACCTCGTCAGGTCTCTTTCTATGGATTACTTTTTATAACTTTTGCCGCTTTGATCGGTCCGGTCCGACTTTTTCTTGTCGGTCCTTCTCGAGTTATTTTTAGCAATCCATTTTTTCTCAGACCTCGTCAAGCCTCTTTCTATGGATTACTTTTTATAACTTTAGTCGCTTTGGTCGATTGGTCTGACTTCTTTATGTCAGTTTGTCCTAATTTATTTTTAGCAATCCATTTTTACTCAGAACTCGTCAGGCCTCTTTCTATAGATTACTTTCTATAACTTCTTGCATTAATCCTTTTTATCGCTTTTTCATCTTGCCAATTTTGTAGAAATCGGGTGGTGAGTTTGGTTCTCACTTGGCCAACTTTGTCGAAGTCGAGCGGTGAATTTTGTTTTCACCTTGTCGACCTTTGTCAAAATTGAACGATGAATTCGATTTTCATCGTGATCGGGCGGTGAATTCGGTTATCAACTTGTTGACCTGTAGCTTTATAATCGGGCGATAAATTTTTTGCGTTCGGATTAATGCATCTTGGTAGAGAAACTTTGTAGAGAGTTTGGAAAATTTTATTCAAATAGAAAATAGGCATATAGGCAAGAATATATACATGTGGGTGTTTACCCCTCTAAGTCAGGCAATTTTACAGATCTTGGCTTGGTGCCTCGTTACCTTTTTAGGAAAAAGAGTGCACCTTGACCTAAGATCTTTATTACTGTTCATACCCTGGGTCGAGCTCCATGACCCGAGCTGATTGACGACAACTCGACCGACTTCTTCAGATCAGGATTATCCAACCTCTTCTCAAAGAGTTCGGCCAAAACAATAGGAGAGCCCAAAAAGGGCCCAAACAGAGGAACACGACACAAGTCCAAAGGCAGCCTAAGCCTAGAAGGATAAGGGCGGTTCCCTTAGAGAAAAGATAACTCCCCTCAAAAGATAAGATAAGATAGCTATCTTATCCTTAACAAAGGTCACTCCACACTACTATAAATACACTAGAGCACCCAGGTATAACTCATACTCTGATTCTACTAAAAACCTGCTTAACACCCTTGCTAACTTAAGCATCGGAGTCCCTTGCAGGTACCACCACCCTCCGGTGATGAAGGATCAGCAGCACCCTCAGTCCAACAAGTCGGACGCGACAGCTCCGGCCACCACCCACAAGTCGGATACATCAGCGCCGACCAGCACAGAAGATCTCATCCGAGATCGACCTACAATTTCAGGTAACCCTCGGAACATTGGCGCCGTTGCTGAGGACCTGGAAGTCATCCCATCATTATGGCGGACAACCTTGACAACAACCACAATTCTGATTTAGAGAACAAAACGCCACATAAAAACGCAGATATCACACTAAATGATACTTCTTAACCAAAAAAAGACAAGAATTCGCCAAGCACAGAAATCATAGAAGTGCTTCAAGCTCAACAAGATCGTCTCAAACAGCTCGAAAAAGAGGCCGAGCATCAAAGGGAAGCCGAGAGGGACCTACGAAGGGAAACTAGGCGATGCCGAGAATTAGAGGACAAGCTCCAAAAGCTTGAAGCCGATCTCAAAACCAAGACTACCCGATCCAGTCATGAAGATAGCCCCCACAAGGATCAAGACCCATTCACCAAAGAGATCATGAAAGCCAAAGTCCTAAAAGACTTCAAAGCTCCCGACATGACCCCGTACGACGGCACACCAGATCCAAGCCATCATCTCAGGAATTTTAGAAGTAGAATGTATCTCACACTAACAAAGACAGCAATCAAGTGGTTTGACACTTTGTCCCCCAGATCCATCACAAGTTTTGATGACCTGGCCAAGAAATTTCTTGCCCGATTTTCCATCCAGAAGGACAAAGCCAAACACGCCCCAAGCCTCTTAGGAATCAAGCAAGGATATCAGGAGAGTCTTCATAGCTACATGGAGAGGTTCAACAAAGCATGCCTGGACATACAAAGCCTACCAACGGAAGCAGCCATTATGGGTCTCATCAATGGCCTGCGAGAATGACCTTTTAGTCACTCCATATCAAAGAAACATCCAACATCTCTGAATGAAGTGCAGGAATGAGCTGAGAAGTACATCAACATGGAGGAAAAATCTCGACTAGGAGAGACCTCAAAATCCAGATTCTCCTACTCCTCCCAGGATAAGGATAAAGAGCCTAAGAAAAAAGAAGATCAATACGGCAAGAATCCTAAAAAATACAACAACTATACCCCTCTCTGGGTATCTCTTGTGGATGTTTACGGAGAAGTATGCCATACTGAAAAGATACCATCACCTCGTCCACTCAAAAGCAAGAAAGGAGGAGGAAATCTGACAGAATACTGTGAATATCACCGAATCTACGAACATCCTACCAATGAGTGCTTTGACTTGAAAAATGTTATTGAGAAATTGGTAAGAGAAGGACGACTAGATCGGTATTTAGACAATAAATCGGATTGAGCCTCGAAAAAGAAGAAGGGACGAAGAGGTCGGATGAAGAGAACGACCACCTCACACCCCAGAGAGACACGTTCACATGATAAACGGAGGATTCACAGGAGGGGGAATCTCAAAATCATCTCACAAAAGGCACTTCAAAGAAATATATCATGTCGAGGGAGGAGAAGGATCACCCGACCTCCCTACAATTACTTTCACCGAAGAAGACGCGGCAGGCATCATCCCAGGACATGACGATCCTATGGTCATCACTATCATATTGGCCAATGCAAATCTCCACCGCACACTGGTGGACCAAGGAAGCTCGGTGGATATCTTGTTTAAACCCGCCTTCGATAAACTCGGCCTGCAAGAGAAAGAACCTAGAGTATATCCGAACAGCTTGTTTGGACTAGGAGACACTCTGATAAACCCATATTTCATGAGTTCTTTTGTGCTTAATTTGAGTGAATTATACAATCCTTCACCTACTTATTCACATTAATTGCATGGTTTTACTTTCCCTTCCTTATTATGTGATGTAAATGAAAAACATGTTTCCTAAGCTTTAAAATTAATTAATTTAATTACCTTTATTTCCATTCGATGCCGTGATTAGTGTGTTGAGTAGTTTCAGATTTTCTAAGGCAGAATGACTTAAAGGATGGAAAAGGAAACATACTAAAATGAAAGGAGAAAGCAAAACGGAGCTTTAAGGAAACTGGTATCCATGCGATCGCAAGGATGACGCGATCGCGTGCCAAGCACGAATCAACAGCGACGCGGCCGCATGACTGACGCGACCGCGCGCCTTAAGCAGAACGCACATGACGCGGTCGCATGACTGACGCGACCGCGTGGCAAGGAAAAGCTCCAGATGACGCGACCGCATGATCCACGCGGACGCGTGACAGAGGCCACGCATCAGAATTTACAGAATGCGCCCCCAGCGAATTCTGAAGCCCTTTTTGGCCCAGATCCAAGTACAGGCAGCATAGACTAGAGGTTATAAAGTGTGGGAATGCATCCATTCAAAGAGAGCTCACATATTTTACTTCTCAATGATTTAGATTTAGTTGAGAGGGAGATCTTCTCTCTCTCTTTTAGGATTTAGGATTTCTTCTTGTTTTAAGAGTAACTCTGGATCCCAGGTTTAATGTTCTTTTATTTTAGTTTTACTTTTATTTATATATTCCAATATTTGAATTGATTATTATAATTTGATTTATGAATTATTCCATGTCACAGATTGTTCTTTGAATTAATGATAATTGAGGTATTTTCAGTTTATGATTGTTCTCTTTGATTTAAGTTACCATTGCTTCCCATCTAAGGATATTTTTATTATTCCAGCAATTTTACTTTTTCCCCTTTTGTTCCTGGTTAAGAATTCAGTAACTCAACAGTTATTAAACTCCACATAATTGATAATCGTTATCTTGCTAATTGAGCTGAACTTAAGTAATCCCAACCTTTTCTTAGGAAATAAATAGGATTCAAAGGTCAATTTAATTAGTCCCTTGACTTTCCTTTGCCTTAGTGAAGATTGACCAAGTGGAGTTTAGATTCAACTTTCGTTATAGTTGGGAGAGATAACTACGTTGGACCTCCGACTTCTCTTACCATGCCAAAAGTCTGCTTTACAGTATTTATTTATTTTAATTGCCATTTACTTTACTTGTCATTTAAATTACTTGCTTCTCATCTTCTAAACCCCGATTACAACCTTTATAGCCAATAATAAAAACATACTGCCTCGCAGTTCCTTGAGAAGATGACCCGAGATTTGAATACTCGATTAACAATTTCTAAAGGGGTTTGTTACTTGTGACACCCAAAACGTTTGTACGAAGGGATTTTTGTCGGTTTAGAGACTATATCTACAACGCAACTGTTTCTATGAATCTCTTTACTGGTAAAAGTCTCTAACGTCAAAATGGCGCCGTTGCCGGGAAACTGCTAACGTGTGCCTTATTATTGGTTATTGTAAATATTTTTATTTTGCTTGTTTATTTATTTTTGTTTTTCCTTTTTATCTTTATTTGGTACTATGAACTCTCACCCCTTTCGCTTTGAGTTTGGCTCTAATGTTGTTATGAGACCAAAAGGATCTAATCAACCCTTTTGGCAGCAACACCCTCCGAGATATCCTGGACAAAGACCATTCTACAGTGCATACCCAGCTGAAAGACATGGTGGACAACCTTGTAACTGCCAACAGGCCCCACCCCGTGCATATAAACCATCCTTTCAACATAACCTCGAACCACCACACTCACAAGCCTCTCTTCACCATTCGTCACCATACGATCCATCCTTACCCCAATACCAATCCAATCACCCCCAATCACCACCACTTTCCTTTGTATCATGTCCAAGTCCAGCAACCTGAGAAGCAGAGGATCGCCTAAGGGAAACAGTAATTAAATTTCAAACAACCATTAAACAACTGGAGCAAGCAATGATTCAATGGGCTTCTAGGTGCTCAAATACACAAGGATTAGCTACAGCCCCATGTGGACAGCTCAATGAAGAGCAGAGCATGAAGGAATTGCCAGAAACTCCAGTGGACAAGACAGAGCATGAATTTGTACTAGAACAATTAGAGGAAGCTGTCATTGTTCAAGAAGAAGAGTTAGTTGAAGACCTAGGAGATGCTGAACTTCCATGGGAATCCAGAATTGAGGAAAACTCCGTCCAGGATGCTGCAGTTGATGTTAAGGAAGATATTTCTCCAAGGCAGATCATTTACGAAGAATCAAACGGAATAATCCAAGAAGCAATTTCCCTTGATGATGATAGTCACAAGTCTAGCTCTTTGGATGATGAACTTGCATCCGCAAGTGAATTCTCTGAGATCGAAGAATCTTCCCCAAGTGAATATGAAGATGATGCAGAGGTAGATTTCTCTCAACCTCCAATCTATGACTCAAGTGATGAGGAAGACATAGAAGACTTTGACCAGGACACAGATACAATTGAAGATCTTTGCAAAGAAGTGGAGGAATTCACAGAAGAGCACAAGGAAACGGAACTTGCAGAACCACCAGAAACACCTATCCCAAGGCCATTACCACCTAATACAAGCTTCAAGTGGGTACAATCCTTAACTTATAACTTTACTTATTCGCTTGAATATGGTTTGTTTGAAACAGATGGCTAGCTTAGAGCTCTCTGCCGCTTTAAGAGTAAAAGGGAAATGGCTCGTACTCAGAGCTGGCGCACAAGGTTCAATAAGGTTCCACGCTTCACCTCGAAGTACACGGATTGGTATCATGCTCAATTACATGGATCACGGAAAATGTTTGGTCACCAAGGTGAGATTCTACTTTTTAACCCGCCCGAATGGAAACATGCAGATCAAGACGGAGGCGGATTTAACAGCAAGGCTTGGAATCCTGGACTCTATCCTGACATTCGTAGTCCCGGGAGCCTGAAAATCTGTTTGGAGCTGCTCAGAAGCTTTACATGCTTAGTTTGGGACCCCGAAGGCTATTGGCATTCCAAGCACTGGTGGAGATTTTTAGACGAATTTAAACATAAGCCACCATAACAGGATACTCCTCCAATGTCCAACTTAAGGACTTTAACTAAAAGTGCTAGTGGGAGACAACCCACCATGGTATGGTCGCTTCTTTTTCAATTTATTTCTTGTTAAATGCTTTTATTTTTCCTTTTTCATTTTAATTTAGTAAACTTGGAATCATGCATAACATTCATGTTAATCATTGCATTCTGTATTTTTCATGCATAAAAAAAAAGGGTGCACGACGCGACCGCATACCCCATGCAATCGCGTCATATTGCGAAAAACACCACCTGCACGACCGCGTGACCCACGCGGCCGCGTGATATATATATCGGCGTAAGGATCCAACGAACAGAAAGTTAGGCTGGAATCGTGCGGCCCTTGTGCGTTTCGCACAAATTGGCCCCATGCAATCGCGTCACTTGCACAATACCAATCCCACGCGATCGCGTGAGTGACGCGATCGCGTCGCATGGATTGCACATCACCCCAAAAGGAGACAGAGAGTTACGCTAAAACGGCGCTGGAGTCGTGCATTTAGCACAAATTCCAGCGACACGATCGCGCGACCCACGCGATCGCGTCACCCTTCTTTTCCCCTCTCATGCGATCGCGCATTCCACGCAATCGCGTCACTCCCATTTTCGCCCCAACCACGCGACCGCGTGCCCCACGCGGCCGCGTGAATTCGAAAATATAACCCCCCAGCCCGCGAACCCTATCAGTCGCGCCACCGCGACACCGTGCCCCGCCACCGCGCCGGACGCCGCCGCAGCCACCTTCTTCCCCGTTCCACCCCTTCAGCCTACTAGGTTCCGCAAAACGCAACCCCCTTTTTATCCGTTCGTCTTTTTTTCTGTAATTTTTTCCGTTTTTGTTCATCAGTAGGATAGATAGATATGCATGTTGTAGTGGAATTTTTAGGTTGTTAGGTATCTTAGGCTGTGGTTAGTGGATCTAGGTCTGTTTACTTGCACTGTTCCTGTTTATGTTTTATCATAACTGTAATTTTGCTGTTCCTGTGACCTTGTTCATATGTTGTGATTTCTTGCAATTGCTGCTTGTTACTCTAAAATTTTCCTGTTTCTATATATTACTGGTAACTGCAGCAAGTTTTTAATTCATATGAACTGCTATGATTGCTGTTTATTTTCTGGGACAATCCAATTTTAGCCGGAATGCTGCCCAAATTTTTTTAAAAAAAAATTTTTTTCATTCATGTTTTGGTTTGGCATTTCTTAACTCTGTTTTACTCTGCTTTACCCAAACCATTTCATGAATGCTATGGCAGACATTCTTATCCTCTTTGATTTCCTGGTTCATAAACCGCATTTGTGATTCACTGATTCCAATTTTTGCTTTCTCTATTTCTATTCGAATCAGCATCACCCTGTTTTCCTTGTTCGATTATGAGTACTTCTATTCTTACCTGTGAATCCTTGTTATATGAAATTTTTCTATGCCACTTACTTTAACCCGCATTTTACTAACTCACTAATTTTAATTTACTAATTTCTTTTTCAAAATCTAACCATACTAACCCTTTTAATCTCTTTTCTAATTATTTTCACTTTCCTCTAACTTTCTAACCATGGAATATTGTTTATTTTTCCATTTAACATAAATTCACTCACATTTCATTTACTCATTTTTCTTATTCTATTTCTCCCTTGCTGCTTTGAGTTTCCTTTTTTTAAATTGCCTATTTGCTTTCCTATTTTATCCATATCCTGGTTCTCTGTTTTTCAGGATGTCTACCTCACAGAGGAAAGGAAAAAGCAAGGCTACTGGCAAGCGCAAGAGAGGAGATTCCTCCCAGTCCATCATTGCTCTAATGCACGATTCTTCATGGCGGGAGAAGAACTTCACACAGCAGGATAAAGCTGACCAGCTGCTCCCTGCAAATGATCCTATCAAATTTGCAAACCGGTACTGTGAACTGAAGTACCCGGCTTTTGCAAACTCCAGAAATCTATACCTGGAACGAACTCTGAAGATTCCAGAAGCCCTCCAGCAGTACACCACTGAGCAAATCAAGCAAAGGAGCTGGTTCTTTCTGGAAAAAACACTGACAGAGGTCAATTCCTCTTGGGTACGGGAATTCTACTACAACTACTATCTTACTACCCTGGATGCAGTGCACCTGAGAGGAAAACAAATTCTGGTCACTGAAGAGGCCTTAGAGGATATTCTCCAGCTCCCAGCCAAGTCCGATCAGCCTGATGGTTATTCAAAGGCTGAGGAGGACATGCGTCAGATGCAGTTTGATTGGGATGCTGTAAAGGCACGGATAGCCCTCGACCTGACAGTTCCTTGGGAGATGGGTCAGGACACTACCATGCCTAGAGGGATTAAGAGAGCATACTTAAACGATGAGGCTCGGTTATGGCATCAGATCTTGAGTAATTATGTGATGCCGAGTACTCACGAGACGGAGATCCCGGCTGCCATGATCACCCTCCTTTGGTGTGTGCTGGAGGGTAAGGACCATTATCTGCCACGTTTCATTCGGCATTATATGGCCAGGGTCCACGTCCGAGGCACCCTCCCCTTTCCATATCTAGTTACACATCTTGGCCATCGAGCTGACGTGCCATGGGAGGATGCCGATGAGAGACCACCAGCGGCGGATTGCAGGAAGATTATTTCGCACAGCTGGAACTTCTTAGCCCTGGGCCACAGACCACCACCATTCACTACTGCTGATGCGACAGCCCCACCGTCTGCTGGACCCTCTTCCTCCACTGCTGCACCACCTACCCCTGCTACCACCTCTGCACCTCCACCTGCCACAGAGCCCGTCTATCATCTGGTGCACCGCTTGTTCCGACGACTTGACCAGATGGAGCGTCGCAACAAGCGGCGCTATGAGCACCTAAAGCTGATGATACGCTCTGGTGACATCCCCTCTGAGCCCGACACATCGTCCGAGGCATCTGAGGAGGAGGTGGATGCACCCGAGGCAGAGACCCATCCCCAGGAGGCAGTCAGCACCTCCTCCACAGCAGCCAGACCCTCAGCCCACCACCACCACTGAGACTCCAGCTACCATCCCTCCCAATGATGACACTCCTTCACACCTGGCTTGATTGAGCATCGAGGATGATGCTTCCTTTTAAGTGTGGGGAGGTCGCCATCTCTGGCGTTTATTTTGGTGAACCACTACGTACTTTTTCTTTTATTTTGGATATTTTTCTGTATTTTTCTCTTTTTCCTTTACTGTTATTTTCTTAGTACTTATACATTGCTTTTATGTATTTTTACTCTATTTTCTGCATTTTGCATCTTTAGTTCATATTTTTAGTTATTTAGCTTAGTTTGCAATTCTGATTTATTAGTGGATTAATTAGTATAGTTTACCCTTTTTAGCAATAGATAGTATAGTTTAAATTGAAAAATATAAAAAGAAAGTAAGCTAGGAAATTGAACATATCAGATTTAAATCCACAAACCTTATATATAGCATTACATGATGTAGTTAAGCTGACAACATTTCATCAAGGACGAACATTAATTCTTTAAAAGCCACCCTAAATAATTTTTTTTATGAGAATAATGGGAATTTTTAACTAAACCTGCATACAATATATAAATGATATATGATGCTTGAGTTAGAGAACACACAGCCTGTGAGTCTTGAGCTTAAATTGTATGGTTGCATTCAAACCATAATTTCATTTCTGTGTGTTTCATTTCTTTTTATTCTGATGTTCTTTCCTTTGCTTTAATCTATATGTCCAATTTTAGAATATAGAATAGATACATACCAAGAGAATGATTGAGGCCATCATTTGATTTTAGCTCACTCACCCCAAATTAGCTTACCTTTTACATCACCCTTGTTAACCCCCTTGAGCCTTTTAAAATCCCTTTATTCTATTTAGCCAAATTACTAGCCTTAAGCAGAAAAATAAAAGAAAATCCTAAGTGAATCCTTGGTTAGCTTAAGATAGAAAATCATGAATAGAGTTAAATGTGGAAAACCTTTTGGGAACATGGATGATAAAAATAAAAGGTAGAGTAAAAAGGAATAAAATAAAAATTGGGAAGCATGCTCATGAGAAAATCTAAGTGATTCAATTACCATGTGCATTAAAAAAAAGTTATTTTTCAGCATCTAAATAAAAGGGGATACAAAAAGAAATTTCCCAATAAAAACAATGCACATGGAATAAAAATAAAAAGTGAAACATGAGCATGTAACAATAAGTGGGAAATTATGGGAAATTAGGTAAAGAAATTTTATTTTACTAGATATGTATGTTAGGTGAGATCTTAGTCTAATTAAGGATTCACTTATTAGCTCACTTAACCTTATACATATATCCTTACCTTTACCTTGGCCCCATTACAACCTCAATTAAAGACCTCATGACTTTTTGGTATGACCATATTCTATAATTGTTGATTGGTTAGATGAAGAACAAATCTATAGAAATTAAGAATAAAAAGAAAAATAGAGTGAATAAACCCAATAAACACTGAGTGACTAGAGAGTAAACACAAAAATCCAGTGAGGGTTCAATAACTCATCAACATATATCTGTACTTAATTTACTAAATGTTTTGCAAGTTTGTACAATGTTTTCTTTCCCATCTCATTTGCTAAATTGCTTTATTATTTAAGGGTTGGCTATATATGTATATACATGACTCCTTGAGAAAGGGAATTAACTTGACTACATGTAAGCTTTATATATAAGTGAAAAAATTAGAGTTGCATGATGCATCATTCATTTAGGTAGTTGCATTTAAATTAGGATTGCATTGCATGACATTCCATCACTTTAACCTTAATTATTTACCTTGGATTTAGCATGAGGACATGCTAGTGTTTAAGTGTGGGGAGGTTGATAAACCCATATTTCATGAGTTCTTTTGTGCTTAATTGGAGTGATTTATACAATCCTTCACCTACTTATTCACATTAATTGCATAGTTTTACTTTCCCTTCCTTATTATGTGATGTAATGAAAAACATGTACAGCGACGCGGCCGCATGACTGACGCGACCGCGCGCCTTAAGCAGAACGCACATGACGCGGTCGCATGACTGACACGACCGTGTGGCAAGGAAAAGCTCCAGATGACGCGACCGCGTGACCCACGCGGACGCGTGACAGAGGCCACGCATCAGAATTTACAGAATGCGCCCCCAACGAATTCTGAAGCCCTTTTTGGCCCAGATCCAAGTACAGACAGCATAGACCAGAGGTTATAAAGTGTGGGAATGCATCCATTCAAAGAGAGCTCGCATATTTTACTTCTCAATGATTTAGATTTAGTTGAGAGGGAGATATTCTCTCTCTCTTTTAGGATTTAGGATTTCTTCTTGTTTTAAGAGTAACTCTGGATCCCAGGTTTAATGTTCTTTTATTTTAGTTTTACTTTTATTTATTTATTCCAACATTTGAATTGATTATTATAATTTGATTTATGAATTATTCCATGTCACAGATTGTTCTTTGAATTAATGATAATTGAGGTATTTTCAGTTTATGATTGTTCTCTTTGATTTAAGTTACCATTGCTTCCCATCTAAGGATATTTTTATTATTCCAGCAATTTTACTTTTTCTCCTTTTGGTCCTGGTTAAGAATTCAGTAGCTCAACAGTTATTAAACTCAACATAATTGATAATCGTTATCTTGCTAATTGAGCTGAACTTAAGTAATCCCAACCTTTTCTTAGGAAATAAATAGGATTCAAAGGTCAATTTAATTAGTCCCTTGACTTTCCTTTGCCTTAGTGAAGATTGACCAAGTGGAGTTTAGATTCAACTTTCGTTATAGTTGGGAGAGATAACTACGTTGGACCTCCGACTTCGCTTACCTTGCCAAAAGTCTGCTTTACAGTATTTATTTATTTTAATTTTCATTTACTTTACTTGTCATTTAAATTACTTGCTTCTCATCTTCTAAACCCCGATTACAACCTTTACAGCCAATAATAAGAACATACTGCCTCGCAGTTCCTTGAGAAGACAACCCGAGGTTTGAATACTCGGTTAACAATTTCTAAAGGGGTTTGTTACTTGTGACACCCAAAACGTTTGTACGAAGGGATTTTTGTCGGTTTAGAGACTATATCTACAACGTAACTGTTTCTATGAATCTCTTTACTGGTAAAAATCTCTAACGTCACACTCCAATCCAACCACTTGGATACATCTCACTACACACAACCTTCGGAAAAGGAACCCGATCAAGGACACTCAACATAAACTACATTGTAGTCGACGTAAGCTCAGCCTACAACGCCCTGATAGGTCGGGTAATATTGAATCAGCTCGCAGCAGTAGTTTCAACTCCCCATCTATGCATGAAACTTCTAACTCCAGAAGGGATTGTTACGATAAAAGGAGATCAGAAGATAGCGCGACACTGTTATAATGAAAGTTTGAACCTCAGAGGCAAAGGAGAAGAAATCCACACCATCGAACTCGGGGGAGTTCGAGGTCCAAAAGAACTTTGCCCGCAACCTGAGGGCGAAATCGAAGAAGTCCAGATCGAAGACACCCCGGACAAAACAACAAATATTGGGGCAACCCTAAAGAAAGAGGTAAAGAAGCCCTTGATACAATTCCTAAGGGATAATGTCGACCTATTCGCATGGAGGGCTGCAGACATGCCGGACATAGACACCAAGCTAATATGCCATAAACTGGCAGTATACCCAGGATCTCGGCCAATACAATAGAAGCCTAGGAAGCTCGGACTGGAAAGATTCCAAGCTGTGAAAGAACAGGTACAAGCTCTACTAGAGGCAGGATTCATAAGAGAAGTCAAGTACCCCGTATGGCTAGCCAATGTTGTCTTGGTGAAAAAGTTAAATGGAAAATGGCGGATGTGTACTGATTACACCGACCTCAATAAAGCTTGCCCAAAAGATCCCTATTCACTCCCAAATATTGACACTTTAGTGGATGCCTCCTCCGAATACAAGTACCTCTTGTTCATGGATGCTTATTCAGGATACAATCAAATCCCAATGTATCCACCCGATCAGAAAAAAACCTCATTCCTAACTCCAAAAGCAAACTATTATTATGTCGTCATACCATTCGGACTCAAAAATGCAGGAGCTACTTACCAAAGATTAATGAACAAAGTCTTCGTAGACCATATCGGGAAACATATGGAGGTATATATAGATGACATGTTGGTAAAAATACAGAGTGAAGAATCGCTACTATCCGACCTCACCAAAGTGTTCGACACCATAAGAAAGCACGGTATGCGACTCAATCCAGCAAAATGCACTTTTGCAGTAGAAGCTGGCAAGTTCTTGGGCTTCATGCTCACACGAAGAGTAATTGAGGCAAACCCGGATAAATGTCGGGCAATACTCGACATGAAAAATCTGACCTGTGTCAAAGAGGTACAACAACTCAACGGAAGACTGGCAGCCTTGTCCAGATTTCTAGCCGGATCGGCCATAAGATCTCTCCCCTTCTACGCCACTTTAAAGAAAGGAAAGAGGTTCGAATGGACAATAGAGTGCGAGCAGGCTTTCCAGGATTTCAAATGGTCCCTGGGACAACCACGTATTCTAACTCGACCACGGGAAGGAGAACTACTTGTATTATACCTCGCAGTAGGAAATCAGGCAGTAGCCTCAACTCTAGTTAGAGAAGACGGGAATGAGCAACAACCAATCTACTTCGTCAGCAAAGCTCTACAAGGGGCAGAACTGAACTATCAAAAGATAAAGAAGTTCGCCTACGCCCTCATACTAACTTCCCAACAACTTCGCCCCTACTTTCAAGCTCACACCATCAAGGTTCGGACTAATCAGCCCATGAAAGGCATTTTCCAGAAGACAGACTTAGCGGGAAGAATTCTACAATGGGCAGTCGAGCTATCTGAATTCGACCTTTAATACGAAACTTGAACGACCATCAAGTCTCAATATTTGGCCAAATTCATTGCTGAGTACACTAACACTCCGGGAACTCCCACAGAATGGAATCTCTACGTAGACGGCTCTTCAAACAAAATCGGAAGTGGCGCAGGCGTGATAATAGAAAGCGATTAGGGAACCCAAATTGAACTTTCCCTCAAATTCGGGTTCCCTGCTTCAAACAACCAGGCCGAATATGAGGCACTACTAGCTGGTTTGAAGCTGGCTAAAGAGGTTGGAGCTCAAAAGCTTATCATCTTTAGCGACTCACAAGTAGTCACCTCACAAATAGTGGGGAGCTACCAAGCCAAGGATCCCACCATGAAAAAGTACTTGGACAAAACCAGGGAACAGTTCAGACAACTCAGGGAATATGAGGTCCGCCACATACCTCGGGAACAGAATGCTCGAGCTGATGCACTCTCAAAACTAGCCAGCACCAAACCAGGGGGCAACAATAGAAGCCTCATCCAGGAAATACTGCAGAACCCATCAATCTCGAAAGAAGAAAAGGTCCTAGCCATAATAGGTCTGGATCAAGGATGGATGACTCCCATAATTAACTACCTCAAAATAGAAACACTCCCTAAAGATAAGAAGGAGGCGAAGAGGTTAAAATGGGAGGCACAATACTACACCATCATAAACAATACTCTATACAAGAGAGGGATTTCAACACCACTATTAAAATGTGTGTGGTGCACGAAATTGTGATCTCAGGCAACGGCGCCAAAAACTCTGTACGCACGTCTTAATAAATCGTTTTTCATTCACAACTTCGATACAACTAACCAGCAAGTGCACTGGGTCGTCCAAGTAATAAAACCTTACGTGAGTAAGGGTCGATCCCACGGAGATTGTTGGTATGAAGCAAGCTATGGTCACCTTGTAAATCTCAGTCAGGCGGATATCAAATAGTTATGGAGTTTTCGAAAATAAATAATAGATAGACAGAAAATAAAGATAGAAACACTTATGTAATTCATTAGTGAGAATTTCAGATAAGCGTATAGAGATGCTTTCGTTCCTCTGAACTTCTGCTTTCCTGCTGTCTTCATCCAATCAATCCTACTCCTTTCCATGGCTGGCGTTTAGACTTTCCAGATTCTCATGAATGCCACCATCAATCTAGCTTATACCACGAAGATTCTGATTAAGAGATCCAAGAGATAATCATCCAATCTAAGGTGGAACGGAAGTGGTTGTCAGACACGCGTTTGTGGGGGAATGATGATGATTGTCACGTTCATCACATTCATGTTGAAGTGCGAATGAATATCTTAGAAGCGGAATAAGTCAAATTGAATAGAAAAATAGTAGTACTTTGCATTAATTCATGAGGAACAGCAGAGCTCCGCACCTTAATCTATAGAGTGTAGAAACTCTACTGTTAAAATTACATAAGTGAAAGGTTCAGGCATGGCCGAATGGCCAGCCCCCAAACGTGACCAATATGATCAAAAGATGGTTCAAAAGATGATCCAAGATCCCAAATACAATAGTAAAAAGTCCTATTTATACTAAACTAGCTACTAGGGTTTACAGAAGTAAGTAATTGATGCATAAATCCACTTCCGGGGCCCACTTGGTGTGTGCTTGGGCTGAGCTTGAATGTTACACGTGTAGAGGTCATCCTTGGAGTTGAACACCAATTTGTAACGTATTTCTGGCGTTCAACTCTGGCTTGTGACGTGTTTCTGGCGTTTAACTCCAGATTGCAGCATAAAACTGGCGTTCAACGCCCTTTTGCATCGTCTAAACTCAGTCAAAGTATATACTATTATATATTGCTGGAAAGCCCTGGATGTCTACTTTCTAACGCAATTGGAAGCGCGCCAGTTTGAGTTCTGTAGCTCCAGAAAATATACTTTGAGTGCAGGGAGGTCAGAATCCAACAGCATCAGCAGTCCTTCTTCAACCTCTGAATCTGATTTTTGCTCAAGTCCCTCAATTTCAGCCAGAAAATATCTGAAATTACAAAAAAACACACAAACTCATAGTAAAGTCCAGAAATGTAAATTTAACATAAAAACTAATGAAAACATCCCTAAAAATAACTAGATTCTACTAAAAACATACTAAAAACAATGCCAAAAAGCGTATAAATTATCCGCTCATCACAACACCAAACTTAAATTGTTGCTTGTCCCCAAGCAACTGAAAATCAAATAGGATAAAAAGAAGAGAATATAATATAAATTCCAAAATATCAATGAAACATAGCTCCAATCAGATGAGCGGGACTTGTAGCTTTTTGCCTCTTGAATAGTTTTAGCATCTCACTTTATCCATTGAGGTTCAGAATGATTAGCATCTATAGGAACTCAGAGTTCAGATAGTGTTATTGATTCTCCTAGTTCAGTATGATGATTCTTGAACACAGCTACTGTATGAGTCTTGGCCGTGGCCCTAAGCACTTTGTTTTCCAGTATTACCACCGGATACATAAATGCCACAGACACATAACTGGGTGAACCTTTTCAGATTGTGACTCAGCTTTGCTAAAGTCCCCAATTAGGGGTGTCCAGGGTTCTTAAGCACACTCTTTTTTTGCTTTGGACCTTGACTTTAACCGCTCAGTCTTAAGTTTTCACTTGACACCTTTACGCCACAAGCACATGGTTAGGGACAGCTTGGTTTAGCCGCTTAGGCCAGGATTTTATTCCTTTTTGGCCCTCCTATCCACTAATGCTCAAAGCCTTGGATCATTTTTATTACCCTTGCCTTTTGGTTTTAAGGGCTATTGGCTTTTTTCTCTTGCCTTTTGGTTTTAAGAGCTTTGGCTTTTTCTGCTTGCTTTTTTCTCTCTTTTTTTTTTCGCTATATATATATATTTTTTTTTTTTCTGCAAGCTTTGTTCTTTGCTGCTTTTTCTTGCTTCAAGAATAATTTTTATGATTTTTCAGATTATCAAATAACATGTCTCTTTGTCATCATTCTTTCAAGAGCCAACATATTTAACATTCTTAAAACATCAACTTCAAAAGACATATGCACTGTTCAAGCATTCATTCAGAAAACAAAAAGTATTGTCACCACATCAATATAATTAAACTAAGTTCAGCCAATCATGATGCTATGAATCATGATGGCCCGATCCACAGTAACTTCAGAAAGGTTGCTAGTGGGGATGATGGAGCGTTGGATGAACTCTAACCATCCTCTAGCCACAGGCTTGAGGTCCAGTCTTCTTAGTTGAACCGACTTGCCTTTGGAGTCAATCTTCCATTGAGCTCCTTTGGAGTCAATCTTCCATGAGGACTTGGTCCAACCTTTGATTAAAGTTGACCCTTCTAGTGTAGGGGCGTGCATCTCCTTGCATCATGGACAAGTTAAACGCCAACCTCACGTTTTCCGGACTAAAATCTAAGTATTTCTCCCGAACCATGGTGAGATAATTCTTTGGGTTCGGGTTCTTACTTTGATCATGGTTCCTAGTGATCCATGCATTGGCATAGAACTCTTGAACCATTAGGATGCCGACTTGTTGGATGGGGTTTGTTAGAACTTCCCAACCTCTTCTTTGGATTTCATGTCGGATCTCCGGATACTCATTTCTCTTGAGCTTGAAAGGGACCTCGGGGATCACCTTCTTCTTAGCCACAATATCATAGAAGTGGTCTTAATGAGCTTTGGAGATGAATTTTTCCATCTCCCATGACTCCGGTCTTGGGTGCCATCAATGGTAATGGAAAAATAAAAAGCTTATGCTTTTACCACACCAAACTTAGAATATTGCTCGCCCTCGAGCAAGAGAAGAAAGAATAGATGAAGAAGAAGAAGAAAATATGGAGGAGAGGAGAGAGAGGTGTACTTGGCCAAGAAGGAGAAGAGAGGGTTGTGTTGTGTGAAAATGAGGAAGAATGGAGGACTATATAAAGGGAAGGGAGCGGGGGTAAGGTTCAGCCATAAGGGTGGGTTTTGGGTGGGAAATTGATTTTGAATTTTGAAGGTAGGTGGAGTTTATGAGGTAGGTTTATGGGGAAGAGTAGATGGATGTGAGTGGTGAAGTGGTGATAGGGAAGAGAGATTGAGGTGATTGGTGAAGGGTTTTGGGGAAGAGTGTTTATTGGGAAGAGAGGATGAACATTGAGAAGAGGGAAGAGAGTGAGTGGTGGTAGGTGGGGATCCTGTGGGGTCCACAGATGCTGAGATGATCCTGTAAGGTCCACAGATCCTGAGGTGTCAAGGAATTGCATCCCTGCACCAACTAGGCATGTAGAATGCCTTTGCATGCAATTCTGGTGCTTAAACACCGAATTGATGCTTGTTCTGGGCGTTCAGCGCCCAGATGCAGCATATTTCCGGCGTTGAACGCCATCCAGATGCTTGTTTCTGGCGTTCAGCGCCAGCTTTCCTCACTGTGCATTTCTGGCATCTGAACGCCAGGATGCTGCTTGTTTTTGGCATTCAACGCCAGAAACATGCTCTGTTCTGGCGTTGAACGCCAGACAGATGCTCCTTACTGGCGTTTAAATGCCAGTAAGATCCTCCTCCAGGGTGTGATTTTTCTTCTGCTGTTTTTGATTCTGTTTTTAATTTTTTGATTTATTTTGTGACTCCACATGATCATGAACCTATAAAGACATATAACTAATAAAAATATAATTAAATAGAGATTGGGTTGCCTCCCAACAAGCGCTTCTTTAATGTCAATAGCTTGACAGTGGGCTCTCATGGAGCCTCACTGATGTTCAGAGCATTGTTGAGACTCCCCAACACCAAACTTAGAGTTTGGTTGTGGCCTCCCAACACCAAACTTAGAGTTTGACTGTGGGGGCTCCGGTTGACTCTGCAGTGGGAGAAGCTTACTGTGCCTCTTTTCCATGTTTACAGAAGGATAACCTTGAGTTGTAAACACAAGGGAGTCCTCATTCAATTGAAGGACTAATTCACCTCTGTCAACATCAATCACAGCTCTTGCTGTGGCTAGGAAGGGTCTTCCAAGGATGATGGATTCATCCTCATCCTTCCCAGTATCTAGGATTATGAAATCAGCAGGGATGTAAAGGCCTTCAAAATTTACTAACATGTCCTCCACTTGTCCATAAGCCTATTTTCTGGAATTGTTTGCCATCTCTAATGAGATTTTAGCAGCTTGTACCTCAAAGACTCCCAGTTTCTCCATTATAGAGAGTGGCATGAGGTTTATTCCTGACCCAAGGTCACATAGAGCCTTCTCAAAGGTCATGGTGCCTATGGTACAAGGTATTAGGAACTTTCCAGGATCCTGTTTCTTCTGAGGTAATCTCAGTTGATCCAATACATTTAGTTCATTGGTGAACAGGGGAGGTTCATCTCCCCAAGTCTCATTACCAAATAAATTGGCATTCAGCTTCATGATTGCACCAAGGAACTTGGCAACTTGCTCTTCAGTAACATCCTCATTCTCTTCAGAAGAAGAATACTCTTCAGAGCTCATGAATGGCGTAAGGAGGTTCAATGGAATCTCTATGGTCTCTAGATGAGTCTCAGATTCCTTTGGTTCCTCAGAGGGAAACTCCTTATTGATCATTGGACATCCCAGGAGGTCTTCCTCCTTGGGATTCATGTCCTTTCCTTCCTCCTTGGATTTGGCCATGATGGTCATGTCAATGGCCTTGCACTCTCTCTTTGGATTCTCTTCTGTATTGCTTGGGAGAGTACTAGGAGGGATTTCAGTGATCCTTTTACTCAGCTGGCCCACTTGTGCTTCCAAATTTCTAATGGAGGACCTTGTTTCATTCATGAAACTCACAGTGGCCTTAGATAGATCAGAGACTAAGTTTGCTAAATTAGAGGTATTTTGTTCGGAGTTCTCTGTCTGTTATTGAGTGGATGATGGAAAAGGTTTACTATTGTTAAACCTAATTCTTCCACCATTATTAAAGCCTTGTTGAGGCTTTTGTTGATCCTTCCATGAGAGATTTGGGTGATTTCTCCATGAGGGATCATAGGTGTTTCCATATGGTTCACCCATGTAATTCACTTCTGCTATTGCAGGGTTTTTAGGATCATAAGCTTCTTCTTCAGCAGATGCCTCTTGAGTACTGTTGGATACAGCTTGCATTCTATTCAGACTCTGAGAAATCATATTGACTTGCTGAGTCAATATTTTATTCTGAGCCAATATGGCATTCAGAGTATCAATTTCAAGAACTCCCTTCTTTTGAGGCGTCCCATTACTCACAGGATTCCTCTCAGAAGTATACATAAACTGGTTATTAGCAACCATATCAATGAGTTCTTGAGCTTCTGCAGGCATTTTCTTTAGGTGAATGGATCCACCTGCAGAAGTATCCAATGACATCTTAGCTAATTCAGACAGACCATCATAGAATATATCCAGGATGGTCCATTCTGAAAGCATGTTAGAAGGACACTTTTTGGTCAGTTGCTTGTATCTCTCCCAAGATTCATAGAGGGATTCACCTTCCTTTTGTCTGAAGGTTTGAAGATCCACTCTAAGCTTACTAAGGTTTTGAGGAGGAAAGAACTTGGCTAAGAAAGCCGTGACCAGCTTATCCCAAGAGTTCAGGCTATCCTTGGGTTGAGAATCCAACCACACTCTAGCTCTGTCTCTTACAGCAAAGGGAAAAAGCATGAGCCTGTAGACTTCAGGATCTACTCCATTAGTCTTAATAGTATCACAGATCTGCAAGAATTCAGTTAAGAACTGAAAATGATCTTCAGATGGAAGTCTGACAAACCCCATTTGAAGGGTTTATCTTGTGCTTGATTTAGGGGATTTTATACCCTTTTACCCACATTTATCCATTGAAATAGCATGGTTTTATAACTTCTCCTTTAATTGTGCTTAAGAGTGAAAACATGCTTTTTAGGACTTAAAATAGCTAAATCTAATTCTCCTTGATTCTATTAGATGCCTTGATATGTTTGTTAAGTGATTTAAGGTTTAGGAGGCAAAGATTGGATCAAGGGAATGAAGAAAGAAAGCATGAAAAGTTGGAGAACTCATGAAGAAATGGAAGAACCGGAAAGCTGTCAAGCCGACCTCTTCGCACTTAATCGGCCATAACTTGAGCTACAGAGGTCCAATTGATGCGGTTCCAGTTGGGTTGGAAAGCTAACATCCGGGACATCGAAAACGATATAAGATTTGCCATAGTTGCATCGCGCATAGGGGCGCGCACGCGCACGGTACGCGGACGCGCCGATGGTGGCACATGACTTACTTAATGCAAACGTGGCCAGCGATTTTAGAAGCCTTGTGGGCCCAATCCAACTCATTTCTGATGCTATTTAAGCCAAGGATTGAAGGGGAATCAACATACTATACTTTTCACACTTTAGGTGTTAGTTACCATTAGTTTAGTCTTAGCTTAGTTTAGTAGTGAGAGTTAGTTTCTAGAGAGAGAAGCTCTCACTTCTCTCTAGAATTAGGATTAGGTTTAGTTCAATAATCTTAGATCTAGGTTTTAATTCATGCTTTCATCTCCTTCTACCTTTCAATTCCTTGTTGTTACCTTCATTCTTCTTCTATTCTTTTGTTGTAATTTCCTTTATGTTGTTCTTGCATTTTGTTGTAGATCTACTTTTGCTCCTTCTATTTTCTTTCAATTCAATTAGAGGTAATTCATAATAATTGTGTTCCTTTTGATTGTTGTTGTTAATTCATTGCCGTAATTGTTGTTAGATTCTATTTTTGTTATCAATTTACTTTGCTTTTCTTTTATGCCTTCCAAGTGTTTGATGAAATGCTTGGTTGGATTTTAGTATAGATTTTGTTCCTCTTGGCTATGGTAGAGTAATTAGTGACACTTGAGTTATCTAGTTCCTTTGTTGATTGATAATTGGAGAGATTGCTAATTGGTTTGGGGTGCACTAAAGCTAGTCTTTCCTTGGGAGTTGGCTAGGACTTGTGGAATCAAGTTGATTCATCCACTTGACTTTCCTCCATTATTAGAGGTTAACTAAGTGGTAGCAATGGACAATTGTGGTCACAATCAAGGAAGATAACTAGGATAGGACTTCTAATTCTCACAACGTTGCCAAGTGCTTTTTAGTTGTTAGTTTATTTCCATTGCCATTTACTTTTCATGCCTCTCATCCAAAACCCCAAAATAACTCATAACCAATAACAAGACACTTTATTGTAATTCCTAGGGAGAACGACCCGAGGTCCAATACTTCGGTTTATAAATTTTAGGGGTTTGTACTAGTGACAAACAACTTTTTGTATGAAAGGATTAGTGATTGGTTTAGAAACTATACTTGCAACGAGAATTCATTTGTGAAATTCTAAACCGTCAAAAATCCGTTCGTCAAAGTCCATGAAACTTGCAGTTCTGCTGCATCAGAGAAACTAATTGAGGTTTCAGCTCAAAATTGTTTGCTCCAATGGTAGGGATTGAGATGCTTCTTCCATGTAAATTGGAATTAGGTGCAGTAAAGTCACCAAGCACTCTCCTTGTATTATTATTATTTTCGGCTGCCATCTCCTCTTCTTGTTCGAAAATTTCTGAAAGGTGCTTGCTGGATTGTTGTAATTTAGCTTCTCTTAGTTTCCTCTTCAGAGTCCTTTCAGGTTCTGGATCTGCTTCAACAAGAATATTCTTGTCCTTGCTCCTGCTCATATGAAAAAGAAGGAACAGAAAAATAATAATAATAGGGATCCTTTTTGCCCAGGTATAGAGGTTCCCTTTAGGTGAGTGGAAGAAAGGAAGAGTAGAAGAAAAGAAGAGAAAATCTGAACTTAGAGAGAGAGAGAGAGAGGGTTCGGATTTTTGGTGAGTGAGGAAGAGATGTTAGTAAATAAATAAATAAATAGAAGGAGATGAGAGAGAGAGAGAGAATTTTCGAAAATAATTTTTGAAAAATTGGTTAGTGATTTTCGAAAATTAAAATTAAAATTTGAAACAATTAGTTAATTAAAAAGAATTTTTGAAAAAGGGGGAAGAGATTTTCGAAACTTAGAGAGAGAGAGAGTTAGTTAGGTAGTTTTGAAAAAGATAAGAAGCAAACAAAAAGTTAGTTAGTTAGTTGAAACAAATTTTGAAAATCAATTTTGAAAAGATAAGAAGATAAGAAGTTAGAAAATATATTTTAAAATCAAATTTTTTGAAAAAGATAAGATAAGAAGATATTTTTGAAAAGATATGATTGAAATTAGTTTTGAAAAAGATTTGATTTTTAAAATCACAATTAATGACTTGATTTACAAGAAATCACAAGATATGATTCTAGAACTTAAAGTTTGAATCTTTCTTAACAAGTAAGTAACAAACTTGAAATTTTTGAATCAAAACATTAATTGTTGATGATATTTTCGAAAATTATGAGATAAAATTGAGAAAAATATTTTTGAAAAATATTTTTAGAATTTTCGAAAATAAATAAGAAAAATGAAAAAGATTTGATTTTTGAAAAAGATTTTGAAAAAAATAAGATTTTTTTTAATTTTAAATTTTTTTTATGAGAGAGAAAAAAACATGAAAATGATGCAATGCATGAAAATTTTGGATCAAAACAATGAATGCATGCAAGAATGCTATGAATGTCAAGATAAACACCAAGAACACTATGAAGATCATGATGAACATCAAGCACATATTTTTGAAAAATTTTTAATGCAAAGAAAACATGTAAGACACCAAACTTAGAAATCTTTCATGTTCAGACACTATGAATGCAAAAATGCACATGAAAAATAAGAAAAGATACAAAACAATAAAATATGAAGATCAATCAAGAAGGTTTATCAAGAACAACTTGAAGATCATGATGAATGCAATGCATGAATGCAATTTTCGAAAAATGCAAGATGAGTATGCAATTGACACCAAACTTAAAATCTGACTCAAGACTCAAACAAGAAACACAAAATATATTTTTTTATTTTTATGATTTTCTAATTTTTTTTTGGTATTTTTTGAAAATTAATTTGAAAAAGAAAAATAAGGATTCCAAAATTTTTAATATGAATTCCAGGAATCTTGCACTCTTAGTCTAAAGCTCCAATCTGAGGGTTACACATGGCTTAATAGCCAGTCAAGCTTTAGCATGTAAATCAAGTGGATCAGGAACAGCAGCAGGTGGATTAGCAACAACTAGCTTGCTCTTGATAATGTTGGGTTGGAAGCCCCAGTCCAAATGAATTTAGACATGGCTTTACAGACAGTCAGGCTTCAACATGCTTCGTGAAACACTAGAATTCATTCTTAAAAAATTATGAAATAATTTTCGAAAACAGATGAGAAATTTTTGAAAGGATTTTTTGAAAAAAAAATTTTTTTTTTTGAAAACTTTTTGAAAATAAGAAGAAAATTACTCAATCTAAGCAACAAGATAAACCGTCAGTTGTCCAAACTCGAACAATCCGCGGCAACGGCGCCAAAAACTTGGTGCACGAAATTGTGATCTCAGGCAACGGCGCCAAAAACTAAGTACGCACGTCTTAATAAATCGTTTTTCATTCACAACTTCGATACAACTAACCAGCAAGTGCACTGGGTCGTCCAAGTAATAAAACCTTATGTGAGTAAGGGTCGATCCCATGGAGATTGTTGGTATGAAGCAAGCTATGGTCACCTTGTAAATCTCAGTCAGGCGGATATCAAATAGTTATGGAGTTTTCGAAAATAAATAAAAGATAGACAAAAAATAAAGATAGAAACACTTATGTAATTCATTGGTGAGAATTTCAGATAAGCGTATAGAGATGCTTTTGTTCCTCTGAACTTCTGCTTTCCTGCTGTCTTCATCCAATCAATCCTACTCCTTTCCATGGCTGGCTTTATGTAAGGACATCACCATTGTCAATGGCTACTTTTCATCCTCTCTGTGAAAATGGTCCGATGCGCTGTCACTGCATGGCTAATCATCTGGAGGCATCACCGTAGTCAATGGCTGCATCCCATCCTCTTGTGAAAATGGTCCAAATGCTCTGTCACAGCACGGCTAATCATCTGAGGTTCTCGATCATACTGGAATAGGATTTACCCTCCTTTTGCGTCTGTCATTACGCCCAGCACTCGTGAGTTTGAAGTTCGTCACAGTCATTCAATCCCAGAATCCTACTCGGAATACCACAGACAAGGTTTAGACTTTTCGGATTCTCATGAATGCCTCCATCAATCTAGCTTATACCACGAAGATTCTGATTAAGAGATCCAAGAGATAATCATCCAATCTAAGGTGGAACGGAAGTGGTTGTCAGGCACGCGTTCGTAGGGGAATGATGATGATTGTCACGTTCATCACATTCATGTTGAAGTGCGAATGAATATCTTAGAAGCGGAATAAGTCAAATTGAATAGAAAAACAGTAGTACTTTGCATTAATTCATGAGGAACAGCAGAGCTCCACACCTTAATCTATGGAGTGTAGAAACTCTACTGTTAAAATTATATAAGTGAAAGGTTCAGGCATGGCCGAATGGCCAGCCCCCAAACGTGATCAATATGATCAAAAGATGGTTCAAAAGAGGATCCAAGATCCCAAATACAATAGTAAAAAGTCCTATTTATACTAAACTAGCTATTAGGGTTTATAGAAGTAAGTAATTGATGCATAAATCCACTTCCGGGGCCCACTTAGTGTGTGCTTGGGCTGAGCTTGAATGTTACACATGTAGAGGTCATTCCTGGAATTGAACGCCAGTTTGTAACGTATTTCTGGCATTCAACTCTGGCTTGTGACGTGTTTCTGGCGCTTAACTCCAGACTGCAGTGTAGAACTGGCGTTCAACGCCCTTTTGCGTCATCTAAACTCGGCCAAAGTATGGACTATTATATATTGCTGGAAAGCCCTGGATGTCTACTTTCCAACGCAATTAGAAGCGCGCCATTTTGAGTTCTGTAGCTCCAGAAAATCTACTTTGAGTGCAGGGAGGTCAGAATCCAACAGCATCAGCAGTCCTTCTTCAACCTCTGAATCTGATTTTTGCTTAAGTCCCTCAATTTCAGCCAGAAAATACCTGAAATCATAGAAAAATACACAAACTCATAGTAAAGTCCAGAAATGTAAGTTTAACATAAAAACTAATGAAAACATCCCTAAAAGTAACTAGATTATACTAAAAACATACTAAAAATAATGCCAAAAAGCATATAAATTATCCGCTCATCAGTGTGCCAACTTCCAACACAAAGAAAGTTTTAGAAGAAGTACACAGTGGCATCTGTGGCAACCATCTCGGAGCACGAGCTTTCGCCAAAAAAATACTCCGAGCCCGATTCTATTGGCCAACTTTGCAAAAGGAAGCAACAGAGTTCGTAAAGACATGTCCACCATATCAGAAACACGCTAATTTCCACATCGCCCCACCAGAGGAACTCATCAGCGTAACCTCACCCTGGCCATTTGCAAAATAGGGACTTGACCTCCTTGGGCCCTTCGCTCAAGGATCAGGACAGGTCAAGTTTCTCATCGTAGGGGTAGACTATTTCACAAAGTGGATTGAGGCAGAGCCCCTAGCTAACGCCACTGCTCAAAGAAGTCAAAAATTCCTATATAGAAATATTGTCACAAGGTTTGGGGTTCCTTACTCCATTACCACAGATAATGGCACTCAATTCACAGACGCAGACTTTAGAAAATTGGTGGCCGACTTGAAAATAAAGCACCAATTCACTTCTGTAGAACACCCCCAGGCTAATGGACAGGCAGAAGCCGCCAATAAAGTCATATTAGCCGGGCTAAAATGGAGATTACAGGATGCAAAGGGAGCCTGGGATGAAGAACTCCCATAAGTCCTATGGGCATATCAAACAACTCCACACTCCACGACGAGGAAATCACCCTTCCGACTAGCTTATAGAATGGAGGAAATGATCCCAGTGGAAGTCGAAGAAGGGTCCCCCAGAACGATCTTTTACAGTGAAGAGGCAAACCCCAACTTCAAAAGGAAGAGCTCGACTTACTTCCAGAAATACGGAAAAGAGCTCGGATCAGGGAGGAGGCGTTAAAATGTCGAATGGCCTCAAAGTACAACCAAAAGGTAGTACAGCGACGTTTTGCCAACAACGACCTCATCCTAATCTGAAATGATATCAGTTCAAGTCGACCTGGAGAGGGAAAACTGGCGGCTAACTGGAAAAGACCCTACCGAGTCATAGAGGTATTGGGAAAAGGCTACTACAAGGTGTCCAAACTTGAGGGACGAGAGCTACCAAGGTCATGGCACGCCTGCAACCTAAGAAGGTAAAATCCCACATATATAAAGATGGTAAAATCCCACATAGTTAGGAAGTAATAAAGAGGGTAAAATCCCACATATATATATTTCTCCTGTATGTCCACTTTCTATTTGAATAAAACTTTTCAGATTTCTTCTACAAAGACTCTCTACAGGTCGGCAAGGTTGATAAACCACTATTTTATGGTTTATCTTGTGCTCAATTGAGTGATTTTTATCAACTCTTTACCCACTTATTCATACTATTTGCATGGTTTTACGTTTTCCTTCCTAATTTTGTACTATGATTGAAAACATGTTTCCTGGCCCTTTAAATTGCTAATATTAATTCTCTCTTATTACCATTAGATGCCTTGATATGTGTGTTAAGTGATTTCAGAGTTTATAGGGCAGGAATGGTTTAGAGGATGGAAAGGAAACATGCAAAAATGGAAGGAATACAAGAAGTTGAAGGAACTGCAAAGCTGTCAGCCTGACCTCTTTGCACTCAAACGGCTATAACTTTAGCTACAAAGGTCCAAATGATGCGGTTCTAATTGCGTTGGAAAGACAATGTTCGGGGCTTCGATTTGATATATAATTTGTCATAGTTTCCTTGACGATAAGTGACGCGAATGTGTGATCTACGCAGACGCGTCGCAGTGGCAAAAAAACCAGCGTGTTTGAATTCGAAACCAGCGAATTCTGGGTTGTTTCTGACCCAGTTTTCGACCCAGAAAACACAGATTAGAGGCTATAAAGTGGGAGAATCCATTCATTCACAATCATCAGCTCATAACTCATAATTTTTAGTTTTAGATGTAGCTTTTAGAGAGAGAGGCTCTCTCGTCTCTCTTAGGATTAGGATTTCTACTTTTATGCTGTTGAGTTGGATATTACTACCTCCATTGAGGACTTTATTATTCTAGTTTATTTTCTATTTCCTTACTCTTTTATATCTTTAATCCTTATTCAGAGTTACAATTGGAAAGCTTTTATCACATTATTAATGCAAAGAGTATTTTTCTATTTATCCCATTATTTGTTTGATTATCGTCAAGTATTTATTTAGTCATTTATTATATGAAATTGGCATCCATGTCAATGGAGTAGGTTCCCAACTTGATTTTGGAGTTGATTAATATTTGGAGACCCTTGAGTTGAATTACTCAAGAGTTAAATTGTAATTGGGTTTATTGTTGGCTAGCTCTCTAGTCACTAACGCTAATCCTTCCCAAGGGAGAGGATTAGAACTTGTGAATAGAAGTAGACTCCCAACTTACTTGAATTTCTTTTACTTTACTTGGTAAAGGATAACTAAGTAGAAGTAACCTTCAATTATCAATTGATCTTGAGAAAAATCCAACAAGGATAGAACTTCCAATTAATCTTCTCCAGGTCAAGGCTTTTAATTTAATTACATAAAATTTCTTATTTATTTTTATTGCTTTAATTTATAATTATATATGTGCCCATTGCCCAAACTCCAAATTCCCCAGAAAACCCATAACCAATAATAACACACCTCCCTGCAATTCCTTGAGAAGACGACCCGAGGTTTAAATACTTCGGTTATCAATTTTAAAGGAGTTTGTTACTTGTGACAACCAAAACGTTTGTAAGAAAGGACTTTTGTTGGTTTAGAAGCTATACCTGCAACGAGAATTTATCTGCGAATTTGTAGACCACGCAAAATTTCGTTCTTCAAAATGGCGCCGTTGCCGGGGAATTGCAAACGTGTGCCTTATTATTGGTTATTGTAAATATTTGCTTTTTGCTTGTTTTATTGTTTTTATTTTTATTTTTATTTTTACTTTTTCATAAATTAAGAGGTTATTGGTTTTTATTTAGTTATTAAAAAAATTTTTCAAAAATTTGTTCTTCATGTTCATCTTGACCTTCAAGTTGTTCTTAGTTGTTTTCTTCGTTTTGATCTAAAAATTTTAAGTTTGGTGTCATTTTATTATTTTTCTCTTTCCTCATTTAATTCAAAAATATCTTTTCTCTTTATTTTTATTGAATTTTCGAAATTTCCATAAAAAAAATTCAGATTTCTATTTTAAAATTTTTATCTTATCTTATCTTAGTTTTAAATTTCAAAATTCAAATCTTTTTCAAAAATCATATCTTTTTCAAAATCTTATCTTATCTTATTTCAAAATCAAATTTCAAATTTCAATATCTAAATTCCAAAATTCAAAATCCAAATTTAAAATTTTAAAAATCAAACCTTTTCAAAATTTAAATCTTTTTTAAATTTTTATCTTATATTGTTGACTTTCTCAAAATTCAAATTTCAAATTTTAAAATTTCAAATTTCAAAATTTTCAAATTTCAAATTTCAAATTTCAAAATTTAAAATTCAAAATTTAATTTTCAAAATTTAAATTTCAATAACCTTTTAATTTAAATTTATTTTTAATTTTTATTAGTTACTATGAGTTCTCACCCCTGTCGCTTTGAGTTTGGTTCTAATAATGTTGAAAGGAATGGAAGTTATAACAGCAACATGCATCAAGGTCAAAACAATCAGAGATGGAAGGAGCCTCGAGGATCTGATTAACCCTTTGGGCAACGACTCCCTCCAAACTACCATGGACGATGACCATTCAACAATGCATGTCAAGACAATAGTTATGGTGGACCCTTTTGTGATAATCATCACCCACCAAATTACTATAGTTAGAAACCATTCCGAGGTGCATACCAAGATGATAGATATGGTGGAACCACTTGTAATTACCAACAAGCCCCACCATATACCTATGAACCACCTCCTCAACGTAGCTTTGAACCACCACACTCACAAGCCAACTACCACCATTCACCTCCATATGACCCTAACCCTTATCCACCCTAATTCCAACCCAATTACTCCCAAGAACCACCACCTCCCTATGCACCATGTCCATATCCATCACCCCAAGAATCAAGGGAGCAACTCAAGGAAACATTTGAAAAATTTCATGCCACACTTCACCAATTGAATCAAGCGATAAATTAACTGCCTTCCCGACGTTCGGACACTCAAGAAACCCCCATGGCTTCATGTGGACAATCTAATGAAGAACGTAGCATGAAGGAGATACTAGAAACTCCAGTGGACAGTACAGAGCATGACTTTGTACTGGAATAAGTGGAGGAAGTTGTAATTATTGAAAAAGAAGAAGTGGTTGAAGACTTAGGAGATGCTGAACCCCCATGGGAAAGTCAAGTTATAAAGCCTCTTTCAAAGATGTTTGAAATTGATGTTGAGGAGGGTGTACAACCTCCAAGGCATATCATGGTTGAAGACTTTGAAGGGGATGATCAAGAGATGGATTCCATCATTGATGAATTCTTATCTACATTTAAATCCTCTCCCATTGAACTTGACATGGAGATTAAAGAAGAAGAAGCACAACCTCCCATGCCCTTGGTGAACAATGAAGAAGATATTGAATTGGAAGAAAGCTACCAAGAGGAAGAGGTTGATATTGAAGAAGCTTGTAAGGAGGTGGAAGTTGTCAAAGAAGAGGCCAAGGGAATGGAGCTAGAAATCACCCTGCCAAAGTTGTTGGAGACCTCTTCCCCAAAGCCATCACCATCCATCCCTTCATTCAAGTGGATAAATCTCTCATCTATAAGCTTAATTAGCTCACTTGAATATGCTTTGCTTGAAACAAATGGTCAGCTTAGAGCTCTTTGTGGCTTTAAGAGTAAGAGAGAGATAGTTAGTGGTTGGCAACACAATCCTAGGTTCATTGTGGTAGGAAGCTCACGGCTGAATTATCATGGTTGGAAGAATACTAAATTGAATGGGTTTAGGAAGCTGTTTAGATGTCTTAGTGAGAATTCAGATTGCTTATCACCCGGTTGGAACAAAGATGGTCAACAAGAAGACGGGTGTAAAGGCAAGGTCTGGGACCCCGGAATTTAGTCTAGAAATTAACACTCTTGGGGCCTTGTCACTTGCTTTAACCTGCTTGAAGGCTTTCTGCGCCTAGTTTGGGATCCCAGAGGCCATTGGAATCACAAATATTGGTGGAGATTCCTGGATGAGTTCAAGCACAAGCCACCATAACAAAGGACTCCTCAAATGTCCAACTTAAGGACTTTAACTAAAAGTGCTAGGTGGGAGACAACCCACCATGGTATGATCGTTCCTTTTTTATTTTTTATTTAGTTTTATTTGTTTTCGAGTTTTATTTTATTTTATTGTATTGAACCTGGAGTTTTGCATAACATTCACATTAGCATTGCATTATGCATACTGCATTATTAAAAAAAAAAAAACACGCACGAGACGCGACAGCGTCGCTGATGCGTCCGCGTCACCAGTGCGTTGTGAAGAAAAGAAAGTAAATAGAGAGTCACGCGAAAGCATGGCTGGAGGCGCGCTTTAGGCACAAACATGCCCATGCGTCCGCGTGACCCACGCGGCCGCGTCATTTGGAAAAATAGCCTCCCACGCGTCAGCGTCACCCACGCGAACGCGTGCTCTAACAAATCGACATAAAAGGGGTGCATGGCCGAAAGTTGTGCTGGAGTAAGGCTGGACTGGCGCTAGAGCACAAGCCTTACCACGCGAACGCGTGCCCCACGCGTCCGCGTCATCCTCCAATCTTGGCCATTCACATGATCGCGTCCACCATGCGAACGCGTCACCTCGAAAATTGGCAACAATGAGTTTTGAACAGAGAGTTGTGCGGGCGCGAGGCTGCCCTCGCGCCAGTAGCACAGAACGAGTCACGCGTCCGCGTGACCCACGCGTCCGCGTCACCTGACCTTATCGCGCACCATGCGACCGCGTCACCCACGCGTCCGCGTCACCTGACCTTATCGCGCACCATGCGACCGCGTCACCCACGCGTCCGCGTCGCCTGCGCCGCACAACTTATCCAGACCAGCGCTAATTATCTTGTCTTTTCTTTTTTAATCCTAATCTCTTCTATCTTTTCTTTTTTTTCTTTCTTTCTTACTTTATTTCTTTCACTTCTCATTTTTTTTTCACCTTCATTCTCTTTTACTTAATTTATTTGCATATTTCATTCATTGCATTTTAATTTTGTGCATATTTTTCTTTTCTTTTCTAAATTTATTATTTTTTCATTGGTGTCACTTGTTCATATTCAACTGTTGTGTCTTTTCTGATATTATTTTGGTGCTCAGTGACTTGTTTTACACTGTTGGGTATTATTATTCATAAGTCAATGCTAATTTTTATAATACTGATATTCTTTTTGCATTGATATGCACCTACACTATTTTGCATTACCCACACTCTCTTCTCTATTGTTGCAATTCTTGCACTATTGAGATGCCATATGCTTCTACTATTTTCTCACTGCATGTTGTAGCTACCATGTAATTGAGACCTTTACTATTTGGCATTACCAACCCATATTTTCTTTATTTTTCTTATCTTTATTTCTGGGTTACTTTTCTCCCCTTTCCTCTTCTTTCAGGATGGCCACCGAGGAAGGAAAAAGGAAGAACTTCTATATGGGGAGATAGGTAAGTCAATCTGCACAATCTATAGAGAAAGGCATCAGTTGGAGTAGCCCGTCCACTTGTACATCTTAGCATGCACCAAGGACGGTGCAACCTTTAAGTGTGGGGAGGTTGATACCGATCTCCATGGGTTAGCTATTTTTTTCTTCCCAATACCATTGTTTTATTTTCTTTATTAGTTCATTATTGCATTGCATAATAGATTGCATGTGTAGTTGATTGTTTGCATTTAAGTATTACTTAGTTGAAAAATAATAAATTTCTTTTTAAGATCCTATTTTTGAAAATTTTCACTAATTTAAATTAAAAAAATTATTAAAATTTTCTATGTGTTAAATTTGTTTGAAGTTGTATTTGGAATATGATTTTTGAGCCAAAGAACACACAACCTGTGAGATTTTGAGCTTATTTACATGGTTACATTATTTAACCATAAATTTTTATTCGTGTATGTTTTCTTCTCTATAATTGCAATCTTTGCTTTATTCCATTCTATATGTCCATTATTTAGTGTATTTACATGCTTGCATATGATTGAGGCCATTATTTGTTATTAGCTCACTTATCCCAAATAAGCCTACCTTTTACATCACCCTTGTTAGCCACTTTGAACTTTTTGACCCCTCTATTTCATAACCACATTACTAGCCTTAAGCAGAAAAACAAAATAAAAATCTCAAGTTGAATCCTTGGTTAGCTTAAGATAGATATTGTGTATAACTTAAGTGTGGGGAATTTTATGGGAACATGAGATCATATGAAAAAGTAGGGAATTAAATTATTTAAAAATTTGGGAAGCATGCTCATGTGAAATCAAAATAATTAAATTACCATGTGCATTGAATATATATATATATATATACCAAATGAAAATTAAAAAGAATCCATGCACATGGGACAAAATTCAAAAATAAGTTTGATACATGAGCATGTAATACAAAAGTGGGAAAAATTTGGGTAGCTAGGTAAAGCATTTTAAATTATATAAAGTATGTATATGTTAGGTGAGATCTTAGACTAATTTTTTGTTGATTGATTAGATGAAGAACAAAGTTTAGAAAGCATGACTAGAGAAGAGTAGAGTGAATTAACTCTAGACACTTGAGAGATTAGAGTGATATACACTACTAGTGAGGGTACAATACTTGATTCTATGTTCCCTGCTTTCATGAGCTATCTTCTTACAAGTTTACTTGTCTTTTATTATATGATTTGAATTAGTGGAATTTGAATTATTTTTGTCTTGGAGAACTTGTTTACTTTTAACCAAGTAGATAGAAACATCTTAGCATATAGTTGCATTCATATATAGGTTACATTTTATACTTTCTTACTTTCCTCATTCACTTTTATAGCTTCTCTTGAGCTTAGCATGAGGACATGCTAATGTTTAAGTGTGGAGAGGTTGATAAACCACTATTTTATGGTTTATCTTGTGCTCAATTGAGTGATTTTTATCAACTCTTTACCCACTTATTCATACTATTTGCATGGTTTTACGTTTTCTTTCCTAATTTTGTGCTATGATTAAAAACATGTTTCCTGGGCCTTTAAATTGCTAATATTAATCCTCTTTTATTACCATTAGATGCCTTGATATGTGTGTTAAGTGATTTCAGAGTTTATAGGGCAGGAATGGCTTAGAGGATGGAAAGGAAGCATGCGAAAATGGAAGGAATACAAGAAGTTGAAGGAACTGCAAAGCTGTCAGCCGGACCTCTTTGCACTCAAATGGCTATAACTTTAGCTATAGAGGTCCAAATGATGCGGTTCTAATTGCGTTGGAAAGCTAACATCCGGGGCTTCGATTTGATATATAATTTGCCATAGTTTCCTTGACGATAAGTGACGCGAATGCGTGATCTACGCGGACGCGTCGCAGTGGCAAAAAAACTAGCGTGTTTGAATTCGAAACCAGCGAATTTTGGGTTGTTTCTGACCCAGTTTTCGGCCCAGAAAACACAGATTAGAGGCTATAAAGTGGGAGAATCCATTCATTCACAATCATCAGCTCATAATTCATAATTTTTAGTTTTAGATGTAGCTTTTAGAGAGAGAGGCTCTCTCGTCTCTCTTAGGATTAGGATTTCTACTTTTATGCTATTGAGTTGGATATTACTACCTCCACTGAGGACTTTATTATTCTAGTTTGTTTTCTATTTCCTTACTCTTTTATATCTTTAATCCTTATTTAGAGTTACAATTGGAAAGCTTTTATGACATCATTAATGCAAAGAGTATTTTTCTATTTATCCCATTATTTGTTTGATTATCCTCAAGTATTTATTTAGTCATTTATTATATGAAATTGGCATCCATGTCAATGGAGTAGGCTCCCAACTTGATTTTGGAGTTGATTAATATTTGGAGACCCTTGAGTTGAATTACTCAATAGTTAAATTGTAATTGGGTTTATTGTTGGCTGGCTCTCTAGTCACTAACTCTAATCCTTCCCAAGGGAGAGGATTAGAACTTGTGAATAGAAGTAGACTCCCAACTTACTTGAATTTCTTTTACTTTACTTGGTAAAGGATAACTAAGTAGAAGTAACCTTCAATTATCAATTGATCTTGAGAAAAATCCAACAAGGATAGAACTTCTAATTAATCTTCTCCAGGTCAAGGCTTTTAATTTAATTACATAAAATTTCTTATTTATTTTTATTGCTTTAATTTATAATTATATCTGTGCCCATTGCCCAAACTCCAAATTCCCCAGAAAACCCATAACCAATAATAACACACCTCCCTGCAATTCCTTGAGAAGACGACCCGAGGTTTAAATACTTCGGTTATCAATTTTAAAGGAGTTTGTTACTTGTGACAAACAAAACGTTTGTAAGAAAGGACTTTTGTTGGTTTAGAAGCTATACCTGCAACGAGGATTTATCTGCGAATTTCTAGACCACGCAAAAGTTTGTTCTTCAAAGGTAAAAACAAATTCACCGCCCGACCACGATGAAAATCGAATTCATCGTTTGAATTTTGACAAAGATCGGCAAAAATTAAAAACCAAATTCACTGCTTGATCAAAGACAAAGCTACAGGTCGGCAAGGTGAAGATCAAATTCACCGTCTGATCACGACAAAATCAACAAAGTTATAAAAAGTAATCCATAAGCTGAGGCCTGGCCATCCCTGACTAAAAAATGGATTACTAAACATAACTTGAGACGGACCGACATGAAGAAGTCGGAACAATCAACCAAAGTAACAAAAAGTTATAAAAAAAAGTGATCCATAGAAAGAGGCCTGATGAGGTCTGAGAAAAAATGGATCACTAAAAATAACTTAGGACGAACCGACATGAAAAAGTCGGACCCGACAAATCAAAGCGACAAAGTTATAAAAAGTAATCCATAGAAAGAGGCCTGATCAGCCCTTATCAAAAGTGAATTACTAGAAATAACTTAGAATGGACCGACATGAAGAAGTTGGCCCAATCCAATCAAAAGCGACAGAGTTATAAAAAGTAAATCCATAAGAAGAGACCCGGCAAGGTCCAACTAAAAATGGATTACTAAAAATAACTTGAAAGACTCAACGAAAGAAGTTGACCGGTAGAAGGCGTGCACTAGAAGGGACACAGCTCGACCTAAAGAAAGCCACAACCTCTCCAAAATCGATTCACAAGTGTTCTATGAGAATACTAAAAAGAACAGTCGAACAAGGCTAGCCTCAAAAGGTCACTTCGACCAAAGTAGGAAATAAACCAACAAAAAGGAAATAAAAAAAGAGGTCGGACAGCAAAAAGCTCCAACACTCTTAAGATTCCTGGAAGCCCCAAAAGATTGCAAACAAAACACATCAAGAAGAAACACAAAGTTACTATAAAGACTCAAGAAGGCCACCTGAAAAATGACCTCAAGATCTCAAAAGCATTTGTTTTTTACAACAAAGTTACTAACAAAAGCAACTAAAACGTCAAAGTCAAAACAGCTACAAATTACAAAAATCCAGAGTTTCAAAAACCCACAAACCGGGCCATAAGATACAAAATCAGAAAACTATAAGGGATTCAAAGACTCCCCAGCAGCGGCATCCCGAGGAGAAGGAGGACGAGTCGTGAGGGGGACAGCATCAACTGTTCCATCCGGACGAGTTAGAATCTGAACATCAGGATCAGACTCAGGACGGCCGACCTCAGGTGCAGGAGTTGGGAAAGTCGGCGCAACAGAAGCTTTGGTGGATGGCACAGAAGGTGGATCTACATCATCATCATCTTCATCCGGGGTAGGGATGATCTTCCCATTTTCCACAATATTGTCCAAACTGAAGAGAGACAGGTCCAGATTGGGAGCAAGAACTCGGACCTGATCCTTCAAATTCTCATAGGCAGAAGTCACACTGTCCACGAGATGGCCTTGGAGCTCGGCATAATCAGCTTGAGCAGATTCCAACCTCTCCCTGAGCTCTACCATCTCGCCATAAGTTCGGACATAGCTATCTTTATGCTGTTGCGCCATCTCCTCAGCCAGATTTACAGAAGCCACCGCGGCAGTAGCCCGAGTCTTCTCACCTTCCAACTCTTTTTCCAGCTTTTCCACCTTCACCTCAAGTTCCTCCTTCAACCCCTTGATCCTATCGAATTCCGATTTGGCCTCCTCCATAAAAGCCTTTGTTGCATGAACTAGAAAATCCTGGGCAGTTCGGAATAAGGCAGCTCCCATATGTGCCATCTTGATACTGCTTCGGGTAATGAAGTCCAGATGTCGAAGAATGGATACATCATCAGTAGGAACAACACCATAAGGAGCAATTTGATGATCGACAAACCCCACAACATCAAAATCAGGGGCGTCTAAATTAAAAGGCTCAACAGTCCTCTGTCTTTTTGGACGAGGGCCGGCAGTGGGAGAAGAGGTAGCAGCAGAAGTTTGGGGAGGATCAACCAAATGGACTTGAGGAATAGGAATCACCCTCCTCGGCCCAGAAGTGCTCAAGGTCGGCTTTTTAGGAGGGACCTGAGAAGATCCTTCCCCAGCAGCCTTAGCCGAGATGTTCTGGACAGCTGTAGCCTTCCTCGCCTTCTTAAAGGCCTTCATGGAATCATTATTCTTAACCATCTCTGAAAAACACAGCAAAACCAAGTTACAAAACTGGAAGAAAAGAAACAAAAGCAAAGTAAACAAAGCAAAGAAAAAAGTAGTCGACCACTACCCAGCTCAGCTCGGACAAGGGATGGGTCCCCTAATACTTTCTTTGTGTCGAGATGGGGGGTTGCCCCCAAATCTCCTCCAACACATTCACAAAAGCCTGCTTGACCTCATCAAGCATCTCCCACGAATATCTAGACACCAAAATATTCTTTCGCCAACATAAAGGGAAGGAAGGTTCATTGTTCGGCTCTAAGAAAAATGGTCGAGCTCCCTCAACAGCTCAGACCTTAAAAAAGTAGTTCTTAGAGTCCCTAAAAGACTCGTCATACATAGCAAACACTTTATGTCCCTGAGCAGACCGGAAAGAAATCCAAGAAGCTTTCTTTTTGGTAGTCCCAGGTTTGGTCAAGACAAAGAGGTAAAGAAAGAGAGTTTGAGAAGGCTTGACATACAATTCTTGGCAAAGCAACCGAAAGATCTTAATAAAGCCCCAGGAGTTCGGATGGAGCTGGGACGGAGCTACATTACATGACCACAGTAAATCGGTCTTGAAAGAGGTAAAAGGAAGGGTAATGTTCATTTGGCTAAAAAAGTAGTCATAAGCATAAAAGAAGGGGCGTTCACCCTGGGTCAGAGAAGGGAAGCAAACCCTCTCGTCGGAGTCCGGCGCTACCAACTCGTAGTTCTTCTCCTAATCCCTACTACTACAGATCCAGTGATGTTTTCTAAGCTTCACGCAGTATTCAGAGTTAACTACTGAAACGAACATCAGGACGAGGGAGTCCAGCCAGTCAGACATACCCTCGGGACTTTGGAGGATGTCTCGACAATATTTTTGCGAGAAGACATGGGTCAACTAGTCCTGCAGTGAGAAAAAGAAAAATGGGTTACTAACCAAAATAGCTCGGACAAATATGAATACAACTCAGACCAAAAGCATACAACAGTGAAAGGAGACCTCAGGACTCACACCAAGGTCCAGGGGCAACCTTTGGAGGCAGTAAAAGAGTAAGGACTCAGGAAAAATCTACAAGTCTACGTCTCGCCATCTCTCAACAAGAAAATAACCCTTATTCAATAAATCCCACTCCGAAAAGAAAGTCACGAATCAAAAAGTCATCAAAATCGCAAAATCAAAAAGTCTATTAGCAAAGGGAACTATCATACATCAAACATGCCAAATGGAAATCATCAAAGGCGAAACCTTCTTCAGAATTAGACTGTTCATTATTTCAAAGCTTCAAAAAATCAAAGGATACAATCAGGAGCGGTAACAATATGCAAAGCCCTAAAAGCATAAACTATCAGGAAATGTGAAAAGATTCATACAAAGTCAAGAAAACTCCAAGAGCACACATTACAGCAGTAAGCAGACACAACGAAAGCAGAAAGATTCAAACTTTTTCCAAAGAACGACGACCAACCTGTAGCAGGGAGGAGACGATAAACGCTGAGAGATTGAAGCAACAACGAGGACGCAAAAGAACGAAGCACCAAAAGTCATCTCTGAAAACAAGGAGAAGCGCGAAGACGTGAAAACTTGAGAGCAAACAAAAATGAAGAGTCCCAGGCGAGCCAAAAAATGCAAGAATAGAAGGGTAAAAGTTGGAGTTTCAGAAAGCAAGAGAAAAAATAGAAAGCAATGTCTTTTGGCAATTCAAAATGAAAAGAGGAAAACATCAAAAGAGGAGTTAATGGGCTTTAAAAACCCTCGCACGTTCCCAAAGCAAGAAACGCGTGTTTCAAACTAAAAGGAGTGAAGGAAAAACGTTTCGCATTCAAAAAGACTCAGACAACCTAAGTGCTCGAGCTCGGCTTCTCCAAAGAAGGATCGAAGTCCTAAAAAGGGCTCGACCTCAAAAGGAAGACCACGCTCGAGCAGGGTCACTGTTCATTCCCTTGGTCGAGCTCCGTGACTTGGGCTGATTGACGACAAGTCGACCGACTTCTTCAGAACAGGATTATCCGACCTCTTCTCAAAGAGTTCAGCCAAAACTATAGGAGAGCCCAAAAAGGGCCCAAACAGAGGAACACGACCCAAGTCCAAAGACAGCCCAAGCCCAGAAGGATAAGGGAGATTCCCTTAGAGAAAAGATAACTCCCCTCAAAAGATAAGATAAGATAAGATAGCTATCTTATCCCTAACAAAGGTCACTCCATACTACTATAAATACACTGGAGTACCCAGGTATAACTCATACTCTGATTCTACTAAAAACTTGCTTAATACCCTTGCTAACTTAAGCATCGGAGTCCCATGCAGGTACCACCACCCTCCGGTGATGAAGGATCAGCAGCACCCTCAGTCCAATAAGTCGGACACGACAGCTCCGGCCACCATCCACAAGTCGGACACATCAGCACCGACCAGCATAGAAGATCTAGTTTGAGATCGACCTACAGTTTCAGGTAACTCTCGGAACAATTACCTCCTAACTATAATACCTTCTTAGGTTGCAGGCATGCCAGGACCTTGGTAGCTCTCGCCCCTCGAGTTCAGACACCTTGTAGTAGCCTTTTCCCAGTACCTCGGTAACTCGGTGGGGTCCTTTCTAATTAGCTGCGAGCTTTCCTTCTCCTGGTCGACCTATTCTGATGTCATTTTGGATTAAAATGAGATCGTTGTGGGCGAAACTTCACCGGACAACCCTTCGGTTGTATCTTGAGGCCATTCGACGTTTTAACGCCTCTTTCCTAATCCAAGCTCTTTCTCGGATTTCTGGAAGTAGGTCGAGCTCTTTCCTTTGATTTTGGGAGTTGGCCTCTTCATTGTAGTAGATCATTCTGGGGGATCCTTCTTCAATTTCTACCGGGATCATTGCCTCCATTCCGTAAGCCAATCGGAAAGGTGATTCCTTTGTGGTGGAGTGTGGAATTGTCCCATATGCCCATAGGACTTGTAGGAGCTCTTCAGTCCAGGCTCCCTTTGCATCCTGTAATCTCCGTTTTAACCCAGCTAATATGACTTTGTTAGCTGCTTCTGCTTGTCCATTAGCTTGTGGATGTTCTACGGATGTGAATTGGTACTTTATTTTTAAGTCTACTACCAACTTCCTGAAGCCTGTGTTTGTGAATTGAGTTCCATTGTCTGTGGTGATGGAGTAAGGAACCCCAAACCTTGTAACAAAGAATTTCTGACTTCTTTGAGCAGTGGCATTAGCTAGGGGTACTGCCTCAATCCATTTTGTGAAGTAATCTACTCCTACAATGAGGAACTTGACTTGCCCCGATCCTTGGGGAAAGGGTCCGAGGAGGTCGAGTCTCTATTTTGCGAATGGCCAAGGTGATGTTACGCTAATGAGCTCCTCTGGTGGGGCGATGTGGAAGTTAGCATGCTTTTGACATGGTGGGCTTGTCTTAACAAACTCGATTGCTTCTTTTTGCAGAGTCGGCCAAAAGAATCCTGCCCGGAGTACCTTTTTTGAGAGAGCTCGTGCCCCCAGATGATTGCCACATATGTCGCTATGTATTTCTTCTAAAACCTCCTTTGTATTAGAGGTCAGCACACACTTTAATAGGGGTGTCGAAATCCCCCTTTTTTATAGAGTGTTGTTTATGATGGTGTAGTATTGTGCTTTTTGTCTCAGCCTCTTCGCCTCCTTCTTATCTGTAGGGAGTGTCTCTAGTTTAAGGTAATTGATTATTGGGGTCATCCATCCTTGATCCTAACCTGATATGGCTAGGACCTTTTCTTCCTCCAAGATTGATGGGCTTTGCAGTATTTCCTAGATGAGGCTTCTATTATTGTCCCCTGGTTTGGTGCTAGCTAATTTTGAGAGTGCATCAGCTCGAGCGTTCTGTTCCCGGGGGATATGGCGGACCTCATATTCCCCGAGTTGTTCGAGTTGTTCCCTGGTTTTATCCAGGTACTTTTTCATGGTAGGGTCCTTAGCTTGGTAGCTTCCTGCTATTTGTGAAGTGACTACTTGCAAATCGATGAAGATGATAAGCTTTTGAACTCCAACTTCCTTAGCCAGTCTCAAACCAGCTAGTAATGCCTCGTATTCGGCCTGGTTGTTTGAAGCAGGGAATTCAAATTTTAGGGAGAGTTCGATTTGGGTTCCCTGGTCACTTTCTATTATCACAGCTGCACCACTTCCGGTTTTGTTTGAAGAGCCATCTACATAGAGATCCCATTTTGTAGGAGTTCCCGGGGTGTCAGTATACTCAGCAATAAAATTGGCCAAATACTGTGACTTGATGGCCGTCCGAGCTTCATATTGAAGATCGAACTCAGATAGCTCGACTACCCATTGTAGAATCCTTTCTGCTAAGTCTGTCTTCTGCAGAATGCCTTTTATGGGCTGGTTGGTCCGAACCCTAATGGTGTGAGCTTGATAATACGGGCAAAGTCGTCGAGAAGTTAGTCTGAAAGCGTAGACGAACTTTTCTATCTTTTGATAGTTCAATTTGGCCCCTTGTAGGGCTTTGCTGATGAAGTAGATGGGTTGTTGCCTACTTTCATCTTCTCTGACTAGTGCCGAGGCTATTGCCCGACTTCCCACTGCGAGGTATAATATGAGTGCTTCTCCTTCCCATGGCCGAGTAAGAATGGGTGGCTTTCCCAAGAACTTTTTGAAATCCTGGAAGGCTTGCTCACACTCTGTGGTCCATTCAAACAATTTATCCGGGTTCGCCTCAATTCCTCGTTGTGTTAGCATGAAACCTAGGAATTTGCCGGCTTCTACTACAAAGGTACACTTTGCGGGATTAAGTCGCATGCCATGCTTCTGATGGTGTCGAACACTTTGGCGAGGTCGGACAGTAATAATTCCTCACTTTATGTTTTTACCAACATGTCGTCCACATATACCTCCACGAGTTTCCGGATATGGTCTGTGAAAACTTTATTCATTAATCTTTGGTAGGTAGCTCCTGCGTTTTTGAGTCCGAATGGCATGACGACATAACAGTAATTTGCTTTTGGGGTTAGGAATGAGGTCTTTTCTTGATCAGGTGGGTACATTGGGATTTGATTATATCCCGAATAAGCATCCTGAAGGAAAGGTACTTATATCCGGAGGAGGCATCCACTAGAGTGTCTTTGCTTGGGAGTGGATATGGATCTTTTGGACAGGCTTTATTGAGATCGGTGTAATCAGTGCACATCCGCCATTTTCCATTTGACTTTTTCACCAATACAACGTTGGCTAGCCATAGTGGGTACTTGACTTCTCTTATGAATCCTGCCTCCAGTAGAGCTTGTACCTGTTCTTTCACAACTTGGGATCTCTCTGGTCCGAGCTTCTGACGCTTCTATTGTACTGGCCAAAATCCTGGTATACTGCCAGTTTGTGGCACATTAGTTTGGGATCAATGCCCGGCATGTCCGTGGCCTTCCATGCAAAGAGGTCGACATTATCTCTGAGGAACTGTATCAGTGACTCCTTTACGTCTCCTTCCAAAGTCGCCCCAATATTTGTTGTTTCATCTGGGATATCTCTGATCTGGACTTTCCTCGATCTCGCCCTCAGGTTATGGACGAAGTTCTTCCTGACCTCGAACTCCTCCGAGTTTGATACTGTTGATTTCTTCTCCCTTGCCTCCAAGGTTCAGACTTTCATTGTAACAGCGTCGCGTAATTTTCTAGTCTCCTTTTATTGTGGCGATCCCTTTTGGGGTTGGAAACTTCATGCCTAGATATGGAGTCGAAACTACTACGGCAAGCTGATTTAGCGTTGTCCGACCTATAAGGGCATTGTAGGCTGAGCTCACATCGACTACGATGTAGTCTATGTTGAGTTTCCTTGATCGAGTTCCCTTTCCAAAGGTTGTGTGTAGTGAGATATATCCAAGGGGTTGGATTGGAGTGTCTTCTAATCCAAACAAGTTGTTCGGGTATGCTCTGAGCTTTTTTTCTTGTAGGCCGAGTTTGTCGAAGGCGGATTTAAACAAGATATTCACCGAGCTTCCTTGGTCCACCAGTGTGCGGTGGAGGTTGGCATTGGCCAATATGATAGTAATGACCATGGGATCATCATGTCCTGGGATGATGCTTACTGCGTCTTCTTGGGTGAAAGTAATAGTAGGGAGGTCGGGTGATCCTTCTCTTTCTCCAACGTGATATACTTCTTTAAGGTGCCTTTTGCAAGATGATTTAGAGATCCCTCCTCCTGCGAATCCTCCATTTATCATGTGAATGTGCCTCTCCGGGGTGCGGGATAGTCATTCAACTCGTCCGACCTTTTTGTCCCTTCTTCTTTTTTTGGGTTCATCTATTTTGTTGGCTAAGTATTGATCTAGTCACCCCTCTCTTACCAATTTTTCTATGACATTATTCAAGTCAAAGAACTCGTTTGTAGGATGTCCATAGATTCGGTGGTACTCATAGTATTCTGTCCAATTTCCCCTCCTTTTTTGCTTTTGATTGGATGAGGTGGTCAAATCTTCTCAGTGTGGTATACTTCTCAGAAAACATCCACAAGAGACACCCAAATAGGGGTGTAATTGTGGTATTTTTTAGGCTTCTCTCCGTGTTGATCTTCTTTTTTCTTGGACTCTTTATCCTTATCCCGGGAGGAGTAGGAGAATCCGGATCTTGTGATCTCTCCTAACCGAGAATTTTCTTCCATGCTGATATACTTCTCTATCCATTCTTGCACTTCATTTAAAGATGTTGGGTGTTTCTTTGATATAGAGTGACTAAAGGGTCCTTCTCGCAAGCCATTGATAAGACCCATGATGGATGCTTCTGTTGGTAGGCTTTGTATGTCCAGGCACGTTTTGTTGAATCTTTCCATGTAAGATCAAAGACTCTCCCGATCTCCTTGTTTGATTCCTAATAGGCTTGGAGCGTGTTTGGCTTTGTCCTTCTGAATGAAAAATCTAGCAAGAAACTTCTTGGCTAAGTCATCAAAACTGGTGATGGATCTAGGAGGCAGACTGTCGAACCACTTAATAGCAATCTTTGTTAGGGTTGTCGGGAAGGCTTTGTAATGAATAGTGTATGAGGCGTCAGTGAGATACATTCTACTTCTGAAATTGCTGAGATGATGACTTGGGTCAGAGGTTCCGTCGTAAGGGGTCATGTCGGGAGCTTTAAAATCTTTTGCAACTTTAGCTTTCATGATTTCTTTTGTGAACGGATCTTGATCCTTGTGGGGCTGTCCCCGTGATCAGGCTGAATGGCTTTAGCTCTAAGGTCGGCTTCGAGCTTTAGCAGTTTGTCCTCTAACTCTCGGCGTCGTCAAGTTTCTCTTCGAAGGTTTCTTTCGGTTTCGTGCTGGTATTCGGCCTCCTGTTCGAGCTGCTTGAGATGATTCTGCTGTTCTCAGAGAGCTTCTAGAATTTCTGTGTTTGGAGAGTGCTTTTCTCTGTTTGGTTGAGAAGTGTCTTTCGGTGTGGTGTCCGCGTTCTTATGCGGCGTCATATTTTCTAAATCAGAGTTGTGATCGTTGTCCATGTTGTCCGCCATGGTGATGGGATGACTACCAAGTCCCTGGCAACGGCGCCAATGTTCCGATGGTTACCTGAAACTGAAGGTCGATCTCGGATGAGATCTGCTGAGGTAGCCGGAGCTGTCGTGTCCGACTTGTTGGATCCGGTGGAGCTGAAGATGATGCTGATCTTTCGTCACCGGAGGGTGGTAGTACCTGCAAGAGACTCCAATGATTAAGTTAGCATGGGCTTTAAGCAGGTTTTTTTCTTGTAGAATCAGAGTATGAGTTATACCTGGGTACTCCAGTGTATTCATAGTAGTGTGGGGTGACCTTTCTGGAGATAAGATAGTTATCTTATCTTATCTTTTAAGTGAGGTCATCTTATCTTCTGGGAAACCGCCCTTATCTTTCTAGGCTTTAACTGCCTTTAGATTGGGCTGTGTCCCTTCATTTGGGCCTGTTTGGGCCCCTCTGGAAATTTGGCCGATCTCTTTAAGAAGAGGTTGGGGAATCCAGACCTGAAGAGGTTGGTCGACTTGTCTTTAATCAGCCTGGGTCGTACAGCTCGACCCAGGGCATGAACACCTTTCATTAAAATTATTTAGCATATCTAAATATTTATTATAAGATATTACGTCTTTATTATTTTGATTCTCTTAGCACCTATAAATATCCCTTTATATTATATTTTTCTATACAACTTGAATAGACACAAATATTTTTTCTATTGCTCTCGATTACCTTTTTAACAATCGTGATGAATTAACTTGAATCCACTAGCTCTACCTTTAACAATCGCTTATTTGATAGCTCTACCTAACTATTATTCATAATGATTAAGCTAAATTTCAATGGACAAAATAGAAACACCTATATGATGCTACTCCATAATTAATAATATTGGAAATATTTCAAAAGGATTATAGTTTTAAATGTTCTAGTTCTTTTAAAGATTAGACTCAATTATAAAATTAATTTTAACTATTAATCTTAATTATAAAATATATACATGATTAAAATTAATAACTACAAATATTATACCACTTGTAACTATGATACATTTATTGAAACGTTTTCAATAATATTGTCTTTTACCCTATTTATTTNACTACAAATATTATACCACTTGTAACTATGATACATTTATTGAAACGTTTTCAATAATATTGTCTTTTACCCTATTTATTTTCATTTCAATCTTTCAAAACTTATGTTTGAGATGAACGAACTATGCAGAACAAGATCTGTGCATAGTTTGTTCAATCTTTCAAAACTTATGCTAGGTTTAATTGAAACTAAGAGGGAGGTAATGACTAAGTATGATGTAGTACGTTTGTGGGGTTGTGACACAGTGGGTTGGGACTATGTAGAATTAGTAGGTGTGTCTGGTGGCTTATTATTAATGTGGAATGATTTATTGTTTAAACGGTTGAACTGTTACAAAGGGGATGGTTGGCTATGCGTTGAAGGTTTGTTGACAAAAAATAACTTGCACTGTGCATTCTGCTTGGTGTATGGAGTACATTCGCGAAGGGAGAAACTGATGATGTGGGAGGAGTTAAGCTACATTGTGGGCTTATGTCAAGTTTCATTTTGTTTCATGGGGGACTTTAACGAGATACTAAGGTTGGAGGAAAGGAAAGGCGCTGTTAGTTTTCCAGCTACGGCAGAAGATTTTAAGGAATGGGTGCAAGATTTACAGTTAGTGGATTTACCGTTAACTGATCGGCAGTTCACATGGTTTCGAGGTCGTTCTTGTAGCCGCGTTGATAGGATTCTTGTTAGTATGGAGTGGCTTGAGAATTTTCCAGATACTCGATTGAAAGGGGGACCAAGAAGTCTATCAGATCATTGCCCGCTGATTCTAGAAGATACAAGACTGAATGCGGGTCCAAGACCTTTTTGAAGCTTGGATTCCTGGTTTACACATGAAGGATTTCTGAGGATGGTAAAGGATGAGTGGCGGAATTTGGGTGAGGCTCAGTTCACTAATAAGATGCAGGCCTTGACGATACCACTGAGGAGATGGCATAAGGACAATTTTGGCGGCATGGATGACAGGATAAAGAAATTTGAGGAGGAGATTAAGAAGATTGATGATATGGCTAGTGCTGGTAGCTATGATGGAACAGTGGAGGCCAGACGGAAGGCTCTTGTGACTTGTTATGCGAAGTGGTATGCCAGGAAGGAGATCCATTGGAAGCAGATGTCTCGCTCTCAACATGCTAGAGATATGGACAAGAACACTAGATACTTCCATAACCTGGCGTCGACAAGAAGGAGGAACAACAGAATTGATTCCCTAGTAATTAATGTCAGATTAGTGAGGAACCAGGCCAGAATAAAGCTTGCTATTTGATGATTGGATTTTTGACGGTATAGAATTCACAAATGAGATCTCGTTGCAAGTATAGTTTCTAAACCAACAAATAATCTTTTCATACAAAATATTTTTTGTCACTAAAACAAACTCCTAAAATCTATAAACCGAAGTATTGAAATCTCGGGTCGTTCTCCCTAGGAATTGCAATAAAGTGTCTTGTTATTGGTTATGAAGTATGTTTTGGGGTTTTTGATGAGAAACATGAAAAGTAAATGGCAAGGAAATTCAAATAACAAAAAGGCCTTGGCAAGGGTTGGTGGTCAAGGATCTCTATCCCTATCACTAACCACAACATGAGAATTGGCAAGGATCAACCCCATTAAATCATCCTCTAACTAGTAGTAAAGGAAAGTCAAATAAGCTATATCAATCCAAGTCCATAATTCCTAGTTCTCCACCAAATCAATTAGTGAGATCTAGAGTTAATTACTCCCAATCACCAATTACTTGGACATTAGTAACTCAAGAGTTCCTAAGTTACCTTCCCAAGCCAAGAGCACTAAATTCTACTCTAACATCCTTCCAAGCATTTTATCAAACACTTGGAAGGCATAAAAGGAAAGCATAGTAAAATTTCAAGGAAAGTAAATCTATACTACTCAAATGCAAGGAATTAAACAACAACAATTCAAATGAAAAATAAAAGAACATGAAAACATAAATTGCATTAAAGAAGAATAGAAGAACAAAAGTGCATCAACATAAAAGTAGAGAATTACAAAAATTAAATGCTAAACTAGAGAGAAGAGAAGAAGAGGAACAAGAATTGATAAAGGAAAAGTGAATCAAAGCATGAAATTAACCTAGATCTAAGAAATTCTAATCTAGATCTAAAACCTAATCCTAATCCTAGAGAGAAGTGAGAGCTTCTCTCTCTAAAACTAACTTTTTCTCAAAAACTAATCTAAACTAAACTAATAATGACTAAGTGTGTAATGTGTGTCATCCCTCTTCAATCCTTGGGTTGAATAGCATTAGAAATGAGTTGGATTGGGCCCACAAGACTTCTAAAATCACTGGCCACAAGTTGCATTAAGTGAATCATGTGCAACCATCAATGTGTACACGTACAGTACGTGTGCGCACCCCTAAACAAGATGCAACTATGAAAAATCTTATATCATTTCGAAGCCCCGGATGTTAGCTTTCCAACGCAACTAGAACCGCATCATTTAGATCTCTGTAGCTCAAGTTATGATCGATTAAGTGCAAAGAGGTCGGCTTGACAACTTTGCGATTCCTTCATTTCTTCATGAGTTCTCCATTTCTATATGCTTTTCCTTCATTCCCTTGATCCAATCTTTGCCTCCTAAATCTGAAATCACTTGACAAACATATCAAGGCATCTAATGGAATCAAGGTGAATTAAATTTAGCTATTTTAATACCTAAAAAGTATGTGTTCACTCTTAAGCACAATTAAAGTAGAATTTACAAAACCATGCTATTTCATTGAATAAATGTGGGTAACAGGTCATAAAATCTCCTAAATTAAGCACAAGATAAACCCTAAAAATGGGGTTTATCACTATTACAGGATTTTATAAAGATCTGTACTGGCAGGAATTTGCTCGTAGGATTGGGATCCGGGATGGGTTAGTAAAATGGATTAATGATGAAGATGCAGCATTGTTAGAAGTGATGCCATCACCTAAGGAGATACGAGAGGCAGTTTGGGATTGTGAGTCTAGCAAAGTGCCGGGTAGTGATGAATACAATATGAACTTCATAAAGAGATGTTGGGATGAGATTGGTGGAGAATTTATTACAACTGTGTTGGGATTCTTCCAAAGTGCAAAGCTACCAACAGATGCTAATGTAACATGGGTAGCGTTAGCTCCAAAATTTGTGGGAGCTAAGGAAATTAAAGACCTAAGACCGATTAGCATGGTTGGGTGTCTCTATAAGGTGATATCCAAAGTACTGGTGAGAAGGATGCATCCAGTGATGCCAGGCTTAGTGGGAGAGACTCAGTCTACGTTTGTAAAAGGTCGCAAAATACACGATGGTGCTCTCATTGCTTGTGAGACAGTCCATTGGCTGAAATTGCGCAAGAAGCAGGTGGCAATTATCAAATTGGACTTTCGGAAAGCGTACGACAGGGTGAGATGGAGCTTTGTGGATATTGTACTGCAGAAGATGGGTTTTGGTCTTAGATGGAGGACATGGGTGAAGGAATGTGTGACTACAATGTCTATGTCAGTGCTGATTAATGGGTCTCCTTCCAAGCCGTTCAAGATGGAGAGAGGTCTTAGACAAGGAAATCCTCTTTCTCCTATTCTGTTCGTTCTTGTCGTTGACGTCTTGCATATGATGGTGGGTGAGGCAGTTAGGAATGGTCGCATTTCTCCATTGTTGGTGGGGAGTGACAACATAGAGTTGTCACACCTCCAATTTGCAGATGACACCATATTATTTTACCCACAGAAAACAGAGACACTAGTGAACTATAAGAGACTTCTGTGTTGTTTCGAGCTGATGTCTGGCCTGAACATTAACTTTGATAAGTCAAGCTTGATTTCAGTTAACTGTGAGAAGGAATGTGTTCCGAGGGTTACCTGAAACTGTAGGCCGATCTCGGATGAGATCTTCTATACTAGTTGGAGATAACGTGTCCGGCTGGCTGGTGGCGGCCGGAGCTATTGTGTCTGACTTGTTGGACTGCCTGCACTTCTGATCCTTGGTCACCGGAGGGTGGGGGGTACCTGCAAGAGACTCCGATGCTTAAGTTAGTACGGGTATTAAGCAAGTTTATTGTAAAATCAGAGTATGAGTTATACATGGGTGCTCCAGTGTATTTATAGTAGTGTGGGCTGACCTTTCGATAAGATAAGTTAGTTATCTTATCTTATCTTATTTCGAGTGAAGTTAACTTATCTTCAAGGGAACCGCCTTTATCTCTATAGGCTTGGATTGCCTTTGGATTTGGGTCGTGTTCCCCTATTTGGGCCCTTTATTGGGCTTTCCTGTCGATTTGGCCGACCTCTTTGAGAAGAGGTTGGGTAGTCTGACCTGAAGAGGTCGGTCGCTTTGTCACCAATCATTCCAGGTCGGATAACTCGACCCAGGGTATGAATAGTGCCCCTGCTTGAGCTCGGCCTTCTTTTTTGAGGTCGAGTCCTTGACTTCGGTCCTTCTCTAGTGAAGCCGAACTCAAGCATTTTGTCGATTCCCTTGTAGTAGCTTTTGAATGTAGAACGTTTTCCTCTAAAAGCACGCGCTTTTATATCAGCGCTTTGGGAACGTGCGAGGGTTTAATACCTTCATTAATTGGTATTAATTGCCCCGTTTTTCCTTGTGGCCTTTTATTTTTAATTTGCGATCCTTCTTCGCTCCTCTTCGTAACTTCTTTCGTTCTCTCACTCTCTGTCCTTTGCCTACATTTTGCTTTTCTTGTGTTGCGGCGTCGTTCAGCGATTTTCTAGGCAGTTTCCATTTTGACGTCTTCATTTTCCCTCGAAGCTTCTTTCTTCTCCAGGTTAGTTCCATTCGCATTTTCTCTTTCTTTCGTCGCTTTGGCTTTGTGATGGAGTTTTGATTTTGCTTTAGAGAAAGTTTGGATCTTTCTGTTTTTGTCGCGCCTAATTGTTGCTGAAATGTGTATTCTGGGAGTTTCTTCATCTTCTGCATGACCTTTTTTGCCTTTCCTGTTGCTTGATATTTTTAGGGCTTTGCATGTTCTATTGTTTCTGTCTGATACCGATACCCAGAAAATCTGCATCTTTCCTTGGTTTATTTGGAGACTGCTTTTTGTCTGATTCTAAAAAAGGGTTGCGCCTTTGATGGTTTCTACTTGACGTGCTTGATGTTTGGGAATGCTTTTTGCTGGTAGACTGTAAGGCCGTGATTTTGATGACTTTTTGTGTTTTGTTTTACTTTGATGAAAAAATGCTTGCTGTTTGAAGTCTTCTTTTCTTGTTTGAGAGATGCTGGGGTGCGAGCTGTAGATTTTTCCTGAAAACCCTGCTTTGTTACTGCCTCCAAAGGATGTCCCAAGACTTTGGTTTAAGTCTTGGGGCTTTCCTTTTCTGTTTGTTCTTCTGTATCATATTGGTCGAGTTGTTTCGCCCTTTGCCCGAGATGCTTTTTAGTAATCCAATCTTCTTTTCTTATTATAGGATTAGTTGGCCTCATGTCTTCTCACAATAACATTGTATAGATGTCTTCCAGAGTTCCCGAGGGGATGTTCGATTGGCTGGACTCCCTTGTCTTGATGTGTGTTTCTGTTGTGGATGATAAATTTTGCATAGAGCTGAGGAAGAGTCATAGGATTTGTGGTAACAGTGCCTGGGAGAGGGATTATGAGCTTATTGCTCCTGATTCTGATGAGAGGGTTTGTTTTCCGACTTCCATCGAGGGGGAGCGTCCCTTCTTCTATGCCTACGAATATTTCTTCAGTCAACTGGACATTATTTTTCCTTTTACTGCCTTTGAGACCGACCTGTTGTGGTCGTGTAATATTGCCCCATCCCAGCTTCACCCGAATTCCTAGGGTTTTATCAAAATTTTTCAGCTACTTTGCCAAGAGTTAGGTGTAACACCTTCTCAGGCTCTCTTCCTTCATCTGTTTATTTCCACCAAGCCTGGTGGCTCTTCGAAAAAGAAAGCTTCCTGGGTTTCGTTCAGGTCTGCCCAGGGCCATAAAGTGTTTGCTATGTATGATGAGTCCTTTAAGGATTTCAAGAATTACTTCTTTAAAGTTTGTGCTGTCGAGGGGGTCCGCCCCTTTTTTCTTGATGAAAATGATGAGCCTTCTTTCCCTCTAGAGTGGCAGAAGGATGTGAGTGTCTCGCTATTCCTGGGATATGCTTGACGATGTTGAGCGTGCCTTTGTTGTTGTTCTTGAGGATTTATGGGGAGCACCACCCCATCTTGATACAAAAAGGTTTTTGAATGACCCATTCCTGGTCCGGACTATTTTGGGTATTTGCCTGACTTATTTCTATACTTGTTTCTTAGTTTGGCTTCCTCATCTTGTGATTGTAACCCTTTATTGTGGCTGATTTTGTGTTTGCAGAGATGTCAAAAAACAATGAATCCATGAAGGCCTTCAAAAGGGCAAAGAAGGCGACTGCTGCTCAGAACATCTCGGCCAAGGCGGCCGGGGAAGGATCTTCCCAAGTGCAAGTAAAGCCACCTGTGCCGAGTTCTCCTGGACCGAGGAAGGTGATTCCTACTCCTCGGGTTCGTCTGGCTGACCCTCCACCGACTTCTGCCTCTAGTTCTGGTGCTCCTCCCAACAAGAAACAAAAAACAGCTGAGCCTTTCAACCTTGATGCTCCTGACTTTAATGCAATTGAATTTGTGGATCAATAAATCGGCCCCTACGGTGCCCTTCCTATGGACAATGTGTCGCTCCTTCGCCATCTAGACTTTATAACTCGAAGTAGTGTTAGAATGGCGTATATGGGGGCTGCCCTATACCGGACCGCTCAAAATCTTCCTCTCCACGCCACCAAAGCCTTTATGGAGGAGGCTAAACAGGAGTTTGATCGGATGAAGGGCCTGAAGGAGGAGCTTGAAGTAAAGGTAGCCAAGTTAGAGAAGGATCTGGAGAACGAGAAGGCGAGTTCACTTTCTCTGGCGGCTTCTGTGAGGCTGGCCGAGGACATGGCGCTGAGGCATAAAGACAGCTATGTTACATCCTATCGGGAGGGAATGCATCTGAAGGCAGAGTTGGAGAATGTCTGAGCTGATTACTCTGAGCTCCAGGGTCATCTTGTTGGCAGTGTAACTGCTGCCTATGAGAACCTGAAAGAGCAAGTTTGGATTATTGCTCCCGAGGCCGACCTTACTCTCTTCATCCTGGATAATGTTGTTAGGGATGGTAAGATTGTCCCTGATGACGAGGATGATGATGATGTTGATCCCCTCCCTGTGTCTTCTGCTAAGGTGTCAGCTCCTGCTGTTCCTCTTGCTGAGGTTGGCCCTCCCGCTTCTGATCCTGACTGCCAGATCTTAAACCGGGACGATGGTACTGTGGATGCTGTGCCTATTCAGACTCACCCTCCTTTGCCCCGTACTGATGCTACCGAGAAGGCTTCTGATGTTTAACTGAACTTTTTATCTTGATTGTGTAGATAGCCCGGCTTGTGGGCTTTTAAACTCTTTATTTTGTAAATTTTATTTTGCTAACTGTTGACACTTGTTTAGTTGCTTATTTAGCAACTTTAGGCTAAAAAACAAAGAATAGCTTTCAAGTTCTTTGGGGCTGATTTGGGTAGCCCTTTTGAATTTGTTTTCATCACAAATTCGCGCTTTTAGTATCGTGTTGATCTTTATCTCATCTAGGCACTTTTTCTAGGCTTTTGATAGTCTTGTGGCTTTGATTCCTTTGAGGCAACAAACAAAAATCATGTTTTGTTTGGACCTTTTGTGAGGTCTCGGCCAAGTATTACTTTTGTAGCCTTTCACACTTTACGTGGGTCAACTTCGTCATGTCGGATCAAGTTATTTTGTAATCCTCTTTCTTGGACTTTGTTCAAATCTCTTTCAGGGATTACTTATATAACTTTATGTTTTGGGCCGACTTCGTCATGTCGAGCCCTTCTAAGTTACTTTTGTAATCCTCTTTCTTGGACCTTGTTCAGGTCTCTTTCAGGGATTATTTCTATAACTTTTATGTTTTGGGCCGACTTCGTCATGTCGGGCCCTTCTAAGTTACTTTTGTAATCCTCTTTCTTGGACCTTGTTCAGGTCTCTTTCAGGGATTACTTCTATAACTTTATGTTTTGGGAGACCGACTTCGCTATGTCGATCTCTTCGAAGTTATTTTTGTAGTCCTCTTTCTTGGACCTTTGTCAGATCTCTTTCAGGGACTACATTTATAACTTGTTTGTAGGAGGTCGACTTCTTTGCGTCGTCCTCTTTCTAAGTTATTTTTGTAGTCCTCTTTTTTGGATCTTTGTCAGATCTCTTTCAGGGACTACTTTTATAACTTTTCATTTTGGGCTGACTTTGTTATGTCGGGCCCTCCTAAGTTAAAGTAATCCTCTTTAATAGGGTTGGCCAGACCTCTTTCCAGGGTTTACTTATAACTTGGGGTGACTTGGTCCGACTTTTTCACGTCGGCCAGTCTTTAAGTTATTATTTAGCAATCCATAAGACCTCGTCAGGTTCTTTTTCGGATCACTTTCGATAACTTCTTACATTATTCTGTGTTCATCTTTGGGTGGCCGTGCTGGGGGTATTTTCTCCGTATGGCAGACTTCTTTGTATACGTCGACTAGGGATGCCCTGAGAGGAGTGTAATTGTGGTATTTTTTTATTTTCTCTCCTTGTCGATCTTCTTTCCTTTTGGATTCCTTGTCTTTATCTCGGTAGGGGACCCCGGATTTTGATGTTTCTCCTAACTGAGCATTTTCTTCCATGTTGATGTATTTTTCTGCTTGCTCCTGCACTTTGTCTAAGGAGGTAGGGTACTTCTTTGATATGGACTGGCTAAAAGGTCCTTCTCGTAGGCCATTGATGAGTCCCATGATGGCGGCCTCTGTTGGCAAGCTTTGTATGTCCATGCATATTTTGTTGAATCGTTCCATGTAGTTGCGGAGGCTCTCCCGATCTCCTTGCTTGATCCCTAGTAAACTGGGGGCATGCTTGGTCTTATCTTTCTGGATGGAGAATCTGGCTAGGAATTTTTTGGCCAGGTCGTCAAAGTTTGAGATGGACTTTGGAGGTAGGTTGTCAAACCATCTGATTGCTGTCTTCGTGAGAGTTGTTGGAAAAGCTTTGCAATGAACGGCGTCCGAGGCGTCGGTGAGGTACATTCTACTTCTGAAATTGCTGAGAAGATGGTTGGGATCTGTGGTGCCATCATACAAAATCATATCCGGGAGTTTGAAGTCTTTTAGAATTTTGGTTTTCATGATTTCCTTGGTGAATGGATCTTGTTCTTTGCATGAATTTTCCTCAGGAGTAGTCCGAGGAGCTTTGGATTTGAGATCGGCTTCTAATTGCATTAGTTTATCTTCCAATTCTCGACGCCGTCGTACCTCTCTTTGTAGATCCTTCCCGACCTTTCGTTATTGTTGGGTTTCTTTTTCAAGTTGCTTTAAGCAGCCTTGAAGTGCTGCTATTACCTCTGGATTTGATGAGTTTTTGTCCCCGTTGGATTCCGGAGTATCCTTTAGCGTAGCGTCCGCGTTCTTGTGTGGTGTTCTGTTTTCCAGATCTGAATCGTGGTCGTTGTCATGGCCGTCCGCCATGGTGTTGGGATGACTTCCAGGTTCCCCGGCAACAGCGCCAATGTTTCGAGGGTTACCTGAAACTGTAGGCCGATCTCGGATGAGATCTTCTATACTGGTCGGAGATAACGTGTCCGGCTGGCTGGTGGCGGCCGGAGCTGTTGTGTCCGACTTGTTGGACTGGCTGCACTTCTGATCCTNTTAAGCAGGTTTATTGTAGAATCAGAGTATGAGTTATACCTGGGTGCTCTAGTGTATTTATAGTAGTGTGGGCTGACCTTTTTGATAAGATATGTTAGTTATCTTATCTTATCTTATTTCAAGTGAAGTCAGCTTATCTTCAAGGGAACCGCCTTTATCTCTATAGGCTTGGATTGCCTTTGGATTTAGGTCGTGTTCCTCTATTTGGGCCCTTTATTGGGCTTTTCTGTCGATTTGGCCGACCTCTTTGAGAAGAGGTCGGATAGCCTGACCTGAAAAGGTCGGTCGCTTTGTCACCGATCATCCCAGGTTGGATAACTCGACCCAGGGTATGAACAGAATGGGTGATGAATATGTGTGGTCTGTTGGGATGTGCTGAAACTACTCTACCTATTAGATACTTGGGAATACCTCTAGGTGTAAATCCTCGGTTGATGAAAACCTGGAAAGCCATCATTGACAAGGTGGAAGATAAGCTGAGCCTATGGAAAGCGAAGTCTCTCTACAAAGCTGGTAAGTATAAAATCTGTTCTTAATAACTTGCCAGTATACTACTTAAGCTTGTATAAAATACCAAAGGCGGTTGTAGAAAGGATTATAGGGTTACAAAGAAGGTTTTTATGGAGTAAAGAAGATGGGAATAATGGTATACCTCTTGTGAAATGGGAATTGGTGCAAGCCCCGAAAAAGTTGGGTGGTTTAGGGGTGGGGGATGCTTTAATTACAAATGTGTCGCTTCTGTTCAAGTGGTGGTGGCGCTTTTCCAAAGAAGATTGCCCGTTGTGAAAAAAGGTTGTCTGTTCTCGTAATCAGCTGAACCCAACTGTCATGTTGTCAAAATAGCCTTTACCATCCAGAGGTGGCCCATGAAAAGATATTTGCCAACTTAATATTAGAGAACAAGAAGTAAGAGATAAGATGATCAGTGGGGTTGTCTATGGCGTTGGAAAATGGCAGACATATTAGATTCTGGCAGGATGATTGGTTACAAGGTGGCTCCTTGAAAGGTAATTTTTCGAAACTATTCTCTGTTTCAAATCAACAAGGATCTGTCATAGGGGACTGTGGGTTCTGGGATGGGTTAGAGTGGATATGGAACTTTCAGTGGAGGAGAGAATTATTCCAATGGGAGCTAGAGTTACTCAATCAACTTCATGACAGATTACGGCTAGTCAGACTAGCATCTGATAGAGAGGATACAATTATATGGAAATTTAACAGGACAGGTATTTTTTCTACTAATTCCTTTATGCAGATGTTGCAGAAAGAGACTCTTTCGGATGACATCACAAGTTACAGCTTCACTAATACCATATGGAGAGGATTCGTGCCTCCAAGAGTCAAACTGTTTGAATGGTTCGTATTAGTAGGCAGAGTCAACACTAAAGAAGGACTTAGTAGACTAGGCATTATACATCATAATGATAACATTTGTGTCTTGTGTAAAAAGGAAATAGAATTTGTGCATCACCTGTTTCTTGGCTGTGAGTTTACATGGCAGGTGTGGTGTACGTGGTTGACAAGTGCTGATAGAGCTTGGACAGTTCCAGGGATGGTCAAAGAGCTGTTTGAGAGTTGGACTGAAGTGCCTGGTGGTAACTCTGAACAAAACAAGTGGTTGGTAAGATTCTTTGCAGTTGTCTGGAACATTTGGCTGGAATGAAATCGCAGAATTTTTCAGAACTCTGTGACAGGAGTTGATGCTATCAAGAATAGGTCATTTTTAAGTTACAGGAAATGGTGCGGGTTGATCCGTTTGGTTGTTGATGGCAATGCCGGAGATGACAACGGATTAGATTCTTTGTACCGTTAGTTATTGTCTTTATTTCCTGCTTGCTCCATATTTGTGTGTTGAGCTCCTTTTGTTCAAAAAAACAAGATCTATATGACAAAAACTACAGAAAACATGTGGATGAAGTCGACAAGCAGGAGAAAAAGTGTTGCTAGCTAGGTGTGCGAGCTAGTGTTACTGTGAAGTAACAAGGAAAATCAAAATAGCATATATATATATATATGCTAACAAAATCCAATAATTGATCTTTGTTAGTATGATCTCACAAACCCTCTAATTTGGCCCTAACTTTGCGGTACCAATTAACTAATAGAATATAGAATATTTAAACTGAATTTTGCTTAGGAAAGTAAAATTTTTTGACATTGATAACATGGCTTTCAAATTGGACACTTTGGTTTGGTTTATGTCATCCCACTGTCNTTAGGAAAGTAAAATTTTTTGACATTGATAACATGGCTTTCAAATTGGACACTTTGGTTTGGTTTATGTCATCCCACTGTCTTATCACACTTGGACACCCTATGTAACGTTATAAATAAAAATTAAGTAGGACATAAGTGCTTATATTTGAAATGTATTTTTAAAAGTAGTTATAATCACCTTAAATCACATTTAGAACATTAAGAATGAGTACGTGAGTATTGTTAAAAATATAATCAAATCAATTTTTTTCTAACAACTCTTAATTAATTAATGATCTTTTTTATAAGGGTTTTGTTAGGTAGACAATAATTTTTATAAACAATGTGAATAATGGACTCCAAAATTGACCCAACAAAGTAAAAAAACACTCCATCCCTTGAATTACCTCCTAAACCTTAACATTAGGATAACTGTTCATGCATCGGTTCAAGCTGTAATGAACCGGGTTGGCCGACCTCTTAGAAGGTTGGGCCATGACCACCTCTTAGAAGGTTGGGCCATGACCGACCTCTTGGAAGGTTGGGCCATGACCGACCTCTTCACAAAGAGCTCGGACAAATCGCCATAAGAGGCCCAAGCAAGCCCAAACAAAAGGACGCAGCCCAATCTAAAGGCAGCCAAAGCCTAGAAAGATAAGGGCGGTTCCCTTAAAAGATAAGATGACTTCACTCAAAGATAAGATAAGATAAGATAACTATCTTATCTCCAGAAAGGTCACTCTACACCATTATAAATACACTGGAGCACCCAGGTATAACTCATACTCTGATTCTACACAAAGTACCTACTTAAAGCCCATGCTAACTTAAGCATCGGAGTCTCTTGCAGGTACCACCACCCTCCAGTGACGCAGGATCAGCAGCATCTCCAGCTCCGCTAGTTCCATCAGGTCGGACACGACAGCTCCGGCCACCAGTTCCATCAGGTCGGACACGACAGCTCTGGCCACCAGATCCAACAAGTCAAACACGACAACTCCGACCACCACAGCAGATCTCTTCCGAGATCGACCTTCAGTTTCAGGTAACCCGCGAAACATTGGCGCCGTTGTCGGGGAACCTAGAAGTCATTCCATCACCATGGCGGACGACCATGACAATGACCACAATTCTGGTTTAGTAGATAGAACGCCAAACAAAAACACGGACGCCACACCCAAAGATACACCTCAACAAAACGGAGAGAAGTAGTCTCTAAACTCAGAAATTTTAGAAGCTCTACAAGCTCAACAAGATCGTCTCAAAAAAAAAGAGGCCGAGCACCAGCGGGAAGCCGAAAGAGACCTTCGGAGAGAAACAAAACAACGTCAAAAGATAGAGGACAAGCTCTTAAAGCTCGAAACCGATCTTAAAACCAAGACCACTCGATCCAATCATAAAGATAGCCCCCACAAAGATTAAGACTCATTCACCAAAGAGATCATGAAAGCTAAAGTCCCAAAGGACTTCAAAGCTCCCGACATGACCCCGTACGACGGCACATCGGATACAAGCCATCACCTCAGCAATTTCAGAAACAGAATGTATCTCATTGACGCCTCAGACGCCATTCGATGCAAAGCCTTCCCGACTACCCTAACAAAGACAGCAATTCAGTGGTTCGACAGTTTGCCTCCTAGATCCATCACAAGTTTTGATGACTTGGCCAAAAAGTTTCTTGCCACGTTCTCCGTCCAGAAGGATAAAGCCAAACACGCTCCAAGCTTGCTGGGAATTAAACAAGGAGATCGGGAAAGCCTTCAGAGCTACATGGAAAGATTCAACAAAGCATTCCTTGACATACAAAGTCTTCCAACAGAAGCGGCCATCATGGGACTTATCAATGGCCTAAGAGAAGGACCTTTCAGCCACTCAATATCCAAGAAGTACCCAACATCTCTAAACGAGGTTCAAGAAAGGGCGGAAAAATATATCAATATGGAGGAGAACTCCCGATAGGGAGACAGCTCAAAAATCGGATTCTCCTAACCCACCACGGGACAAGGATAAAGAATCCAAGAAAAAAGAAGATCAACCCGGTGAGAAGCCTAGAAAATACCACAATTACACCCCCTCTTTGGGTGTCTCTTGTGGATGTTTACGGAGAAATATGCAATACTGGGAAGATCCCACCACCTTGCCCAATCAAGAACAAAAGAGGGGGAAGTCAGAATACTGCGAAGAGGTCGGACGAGTTGAACGTCCACCTCACACTGAAGAGGTCGGACAAGTTGAAACGTCCATCTCACACCGAAGAGGTCGAACGAGTCAAACGTTCACCTCACGCCGAAGAAGTCGGGCGAGTCAAACGTCCACCTCACACCGAAGAGGTCGGATGAGTCGAACGTCCACCTCACACCGAAGAGGTCAGACGAGTGGAACGTCCACCTCACACCGAAGAGGTCGGGCGAGTTGAACGTCCACCTCACACCGAAGAGGTCGGACGAGTGGAACATCTACCTCACACCGAAGAGGTCGGACGAGTTGAACGTCTACCTCACACCGAAGAGGTCAGACGAGTGGAACATCCACCTCACACCGAAGAGGTCAGACGAGTGGAACATCCACCTCACACCAAAGAGGTCGGACCACTACAAGAAAAAAGGCCTATGGCCACGCTTTTTTTTTGCTACGCTTTAAAAGCGTGGCCAAAAGTAGGCTATGGCCACGCTTATGTGTGGGTGGCGTTTGAATAGAGATTTTGCCACGCTTTTTTTGCTACGCTTTAAAAGCGTGCCGAAATCTCTCTATGGCCATGCTTTTATGAGGGTGGCAGTTGATGTGAGATTTAACCACGTTTTTTTCTGCCACGCTTATAAAGCGTAGCCATAGAGAGATTTCGGCACGCTTTTAAAGTGTAGCAACAGAAATTTGTTATTGTAGCGTTTTAAAAGCGTAGCCGTTTCCTACAAGCCTTTTGGCACGCTTGAAAAGCGTGGCCAAAAGGTTCCCTCAGAAAAAAAAATTAAAGAAGCTCGATTTAACAAAAACGCTCCTAACTCAGCTCCTTCGTGATTCTAACACTTAGAGAAAAGAAGCTAACTCCTTCTGCCCTAACTCCTCCTTCGAAAGCCCCAATGGCAATTGCAACCACCAATCTCCTCCTTCTTTGTGCCTCACCGCTTCCCCCTCCGAAAGCCCTAGCTAACCAGTCTTCAATTTTTTTGCCTTAACCCTTCTTCAAAAGCCCTAACCCTTGCCCTCACCGCGATGACAACACTCCAACGAAGAACGACGACGCCCTCCCTTCCGCGCTGCCGCTCGCTTCCTGGTTCTTCGCCTCCCTGAAGAACGACGAAGCCCTCCTTTTCGCGCTGCCGCCCGCTTCCTGGTTCTTCGCTTCCGTGAAGAACGACGAAGCCCTCCCATCCGCGCTGCCGCTCGCTTCCTGCTTCTTCGCTTCCGTGAAGAACGTCGAAGCCCTAACATCTGACGAGGTAGAAAAGCACTATTTCCAGCTTTGAATAAGGCTGTAGGTTTCTCCTCCTTTTATTTTTGTGAAGAAAGAGCACTACAGGTTTAACGCTCTGATTCTGAGTTGCTTGCTCATGTCTTTCGAAGGTGATTGCTGTGGTCAGAAAAAGAGAGTTGCATAATTTTTCATACTTTGCTGTTTGTATTTGACGGAGTAATCTTTAATTAATACAGTTATTCTTAGGTAGAAGTTTATTATTATTATGATTACCTTATGGATTGAGAATGATTGTATTTAAAGTATACTTATCAGGAGACCTAAAATTAGATTATTGGAAAATCACAGCCTAGATATACTTTAATCTCAGAGAAATTAAAGTTGAGACATACTTGCCAGTTTTAAGTCAAAATTGAAATAGTACTAGTAATTCATAAAACAGTTTATATAACAGCGAAAAATAATCAAGAAATTTGTTAATTGCTGGTTGGTTGCTACAAATAATATCTTCAAATAGTAGAGATATATTTATATAGAATTGAAGGATGCTAATGCTGAATTGAATATATGGGGGTGGTTATAATCCTTTTTCCTTTTATAATGCATATAATTTATATTTCATATAGTAGTTACTAGGTCTGGACCAAGCTATATATTGGATTAATATATATAAATATGGCATTTTTTAAATGGATTATGGCCCACAATTTGTGCTAAATATATGTAAATGGATGCTATTTTAATTTCAAATGTAATTTTCAAGCAGTTCATGCTGAGCAGTTAGACTAATGCTCCAAAGTTGCCAAGGGTTTACCTGCCTTTTTGGGGTTTTCTCCAGCCACTTCTTCGATTCCTACTTTCTAAATTCCCCCATTTTTCAAATTTCTATGGTTTTTTTTTTATGTTTTAAATTAAGAAAAAAATTTAATTCTCAAGAGCATTTTAATTTTATGCTTTCCAATAGGCTTTTGATAGTTATCTATCCACCACTACTACCACTTCTTTTATTCTGCTGCTCCTGTGGTATTGCTTTGATGTTGCTGTTGAGCAGTTAGACTAATGCTCCAAAGTTGCCAAGGGTTTACCTGCCTTTTTGGGGTTTTCTCCAGCCACTTCTTCGATTCCTACTTTCTAAATTCCCCCATTTTTCAAATTTCTATGGTTTTTTTTTTATGTTTTAAATTAAGAAAAAAATTTAATTCTCAAGAGCATTTTAATTTTATGCTTTCCAACAGGCTTTTGATAGTTATCTATCCACCACTACTACCACTTCTTTTATTCTGCTGCTCCTGTGGTATTGCTTTGATGTTGATGTGGTACTGATTATCTGCTGCCGAACTGCTATTCGCTGCCGCTGCTACCTTTCTAATTCTGCTTCTGCTGCGCTACTACTTTGGTGCTGGTGTTGTACAGATTAAGACAGTATTTAAGGTTGGTTCATGCAAATTTAAATACATCTATTAATTTGTTATTAATGTTATGCGGACAACTTAAGTGCTTTCCTGAGGCACTCACTTCAGGACCTTTAAGAATTGCTAAAATTTAATTTTCTTCGCTATTTTATGTCCAATGCCTTCAAAGTATTTTGGAGACTTGGAAAATATTGTCTCTTAGTTAATTAGGAAGCTAGACTCGCAGTTAGTGAGACTAGCAGTAAAGACTTCAAACTAGAAACTTAGCTATCTATTTGAAATATATAGGTTTTTGATGGATGTGTCCAAGGATTGGATGGAAAGGATTCACAAGATTATCCTTTACCATCCGTCTTTACTTGTTAAAATGCTTGCACGGTTGGAGTAACGCGTCGTTCACTTCTCTCTTAGAATTATTGAAAGAAGGAATGCCACATTTGAATATTCCTACTTCTTTTGATAAAACGAAGAATATGGTGAAGAATTTGGGTCTTGACTACCAAAAGATCGATGCATGTCCCAATGATTGCATGTTGTATCGGAAAGGGCATGAGAATGACTCATCTTGCCATGTCTGTGGAACATCCCGTTATATTGAGCATCATGTAGAAGAGGACGATGCTACCTCATCTAAAAAGCCTCGTAAAGTTGCTGCAAAAACTCTAAGGCATTTCCCCCTGATTCCCAGACTTCAAACGCTTTTTATGTGCACAAAGACGGTTGAAGCTATGTCCTGGCATCATAATGAACGTGTTAAAGATGGGTCATTAAGGCATCCTGCCGATGGTGAATCTTGGAAAGCATTTGACAGTCGACATGAAGATTTTGCAAAGGAGCCTCGTAATGTGAGACTTGGCTTAGCAAGCGACGGATTCAATCCGTTTCGAACTTTGAGTAGTACACATAGTACATGGCCTGTTGTTCTGATGGTGTATAATCTACCCCCTTGGATGAGCATGAAGCCTGATTATTTTATGCTCTCTTTACTCATTCCTGGCCCACAATCACCAAGAAATGATATTGATGTCTTTCTTCAACCACTAATTGAAGAATTAAAAGAATTGTGGGAGTTAGGTGTCGAAACATATGATTCCAAAGAGAACAAAACATTCAACATGAGAGCATGTCTTTTATGGACAATTAACGACTTCCCTGCGTATGCTATGTTATCTGGGTGGAGTACAAAGGGAAAATTGGCTTGTCCATGTTGTAATGATGAGACTTCTTCTATATATCTGAAACATAGCCACAAGACTGTTTATATGGATCATCGAAGGTTTTTACCCATGAACCATCCATGGAGACATAATAAAAGATCTTTCAATGGGAAAACTGAACTTAGGTCTCCACCGCAGTTGTTAGATGGAACAACTGTATTTCATATATTGCAAGGGGAAGATAATTCTTTTGGGAAGAAGCAAAGGAAAGCAAAGAATGGCATTTCAAATTGGAAAAAGCGATCAATCTTTTTTGATTTACCATATTGGAAGTTCAACATGTTTAGACACAACCTTGATGTCATGCACATAGAGAAGAATATAGTTGATAGCATAATTGGAACGCTTTTGGATATTTCTGGAAAGACAAAAGATCATGCAGCTGCGCGTTTTGACCTTAAAGACATGGGTATCAGGAAAAATCTTCAACCAAGAGATACGAATGATGGTAAAAGAACTAAGTTAGCAAAGGCATGCTTCTCAATGACTGCAGCAGAGAAAACAATATTTTGTAGTGCGTGAAAAGGGGCAAAGTTACCAGACGGCAGCGCTTCCAATATCGCTCGATGTGTGTAGCAAACGGAAAAGAAGATTTTTGGTTACAAGACCCATGATGCTCATTTCATGTTACATTACTTGTTGCAAGTACCGATCAAGAGCATACTTCCTGACCATGTTGCCATCGCTTTAGTTCGATTATGTTCATTTTTTCGCCGGATATGTCAGAAGGTAATTAGCATAGATGAGGTAGTTAACTTAGAAGCAGAGATTGCTGCGACATTATGCCAATTGGAGAGGATTTTTCCTCCAAGCTTTTTTGACATAATGGTGCACTTGCCTATCCATTTGGCAAATGAAGTGAGGTTAGGTGGTCCAGTTCAATATCGTTGGATGTACCCTGTTGAACGATATATGTGCACACTAAAATC
>NC_029794.2:34858641-34859733 GCF_000816755.2 Arachis ipaensis | reverse complement strand
TTTTTTGACATAATGGTGCACTTGCCTATCCATTTGGCAAATGAAGTGAGGTTAGGTGGTCCAGTTCAATATCGTTGGATGTACCCTGTTGAACGATATATGTGCACACTAAAATCATATGTTCGTAACAGAAGTCGTCCAGAAGGATCCATTGCTGAAGGATATTTGGCGAATGAGTGTATTAATTTTTGCTCAAGATATTTGCATGAAGATGTCCAGACAAGATTCAACAGAGTCCCTCGAAACAATGATGAGTGTGTTTCAGATGAGCTGCGAACTCCGAGTTTGTTTCCAAGCAAAGGATGTCCTTTGGGTGGAAAAATGGGAGATTTGTTCATGTTAGATGAAAAATTAGAAATACAAGGTCATTCATACATCCTAAACAATTGTGATAAGATCGAAGTCTACATGAGGTATTTTGTTTGATTCATTGTCATTTCGTAGACCTCAATCATAACAATTTACCCTACTAACAAATAAGAATATGATTATTTGATCTTCAGAGAGCATGAGGAGGCAGTAAATGAGTACAATCCACAAAGAACAAAGTGGGAGAAAGCCAAAGACCATAGTCAACAGTTCTCAGAATGGTTTAAAACTCGTGCCATGAAAAAGGATGTGCCTGGTTGGGCAAAAGGGTTGGCTAGGGGTCCAAATAGAGTTGCAAAAAGATTTTCAGGTTATGTTATCAATGGGTATAGGTTCCATACTCACAAATTTTGGAATAGTGCGCAAGTAACTGGTAATGTAACTTATTTTTTTGTGATTTCTCATTTATATTCAGGTTGTAGTGTACTAGTTAGCATGCTTCATGTAAATTTTTCTATATGTACTCTAGCGCGACTCTAAAGAGAACAGTGAAGAACCATCAAGAGTTGAAGTTTTCATAGCAACTCGCACAAGTAAAAAAGTAAAAGAAATTGATGCTAAAACGCAAAGCACAATTGTGAGATGTTTGTATTTGTATTTGGAAATGTACAATATTAATTCTATAGTGATTTCTATTAATATTGTTTGTATGCTAAATTAATGCGGCAGGCTGAACTTCAAACCCGCATAGAGGCAGGGGAAAATGATGAGGATGCATTTGTA
>NC_029794.2:34852915-34858575 GCF_000816755.2 Arachis ipaensis | reverse complement strand
CACGCTTTAAAAGCGTAGCTGTATCTCACACCTATTGGCACCGCTTTTAATCGTAGCCATATGTCTTGCTATTGGCACGCTTTTAATGCGTAGCTATATGTCTTGATATTGGCACGCTTTAAAAGCGTAGCCATATCTTGCTTTTGGCACACTTTAAAAGCGTAGCAATAGTTCACACATATGGCCACGCTTTTAAAGCGTGCCAGTCTTTAAAAGCGTGGCAAGAAAAAAAGCGTGCCAATAGGTCACGAAAAGCGTGGCGATAGAGCAACCGGCACCCTTGCAGTTGTGACCCTTTCAAAAGCGTGCCGGTAGCTCAAAAAGCGTGGCGAAAAGCTATCGCTACGCTTTTAAGGACTTTTCGTCGACGAGTTGAACATCCACCTCACACCGAAGAGGTCGGGCGAGTTGAACGTCCACCTCACACCGAAGAGGTCGGACGAGTTGAACGTCCACCTCACACACCTGAGAGACATGTTCATATGATAAATGGAGAATTCGCAGGAGGAGGGATCTTTAAATCATTTTACAAAAGACACCTCAAAGAGGTATATTAAGGAAGGGAGAGAGGTTTGAAAAGGACAACAAAGTGTGAACAAGCCTTCCGAGATTTCAAAAATCCTTGGGGCAACCACCCATTCTTACCAGACCACGGGAAAGTGAAGAACTCATATTATACTTCGCAGTGGAAAGTCGGGCAATAGCCTCAGCACTAGTCAAAGAAGACGAAAGTGGGCAACAACCCGTCTACTTCATCAGCAAAGCTCTACAAGGGGACGAACTAAACTATCAAAAGATAGAAAAAGTTCGCCTACGCCCTCACACTCACCTCTCAACGACTCCACCCATACTTTCAAGCTTACACTATCAGAGTTTGGACCAACCAGCCCATAAAAGGCATCCTATAGAAAACAAACTTAGCTGGAAGAATCCTACAGTGGACAGTCGAGTTATCTCAATTTAATCTTTGACATGAAAGCTCGGACAGCCATCAAATCACAGTATCTGGCCAACTTCATTACAGAGTACACTAACACCCCGGGAACTCCTACAAAATGGAATCTCTACGTGGACGACTCTTCAAACAAAACTGGGAGTGTGTTCCGAGGGTTACCTGAAACTGTAGGTCGATCTCGGTCGAGATCTTCTGTGCTGATCGGAGATGATGGGTCCGGCTGTGAGTGGAGGCCGGAGCTATCGTATCCGACTTGTTGAGCTTGGCTACACTGTTGATCCTTCGCCACCGGAGGGTGGGGGTACCTGCAAGGGACTCTGATGCTTAAGTTAGCAAGGGTATTAAGCAAGTTTTTAGTAGAATCAGAGTATGAGTTATACCTGGGTGCTCCAGTGTATTTATAATGGTCGTGGGCTGACCTTCTTAGGTAAGATAAGTTAGTTATCTTATCTTATCTTATCTTATCTTATCTTATCTTTGGGTTAGGTCAGTTTATCTTTAAGGGAACCGCCTTTATCTCTATAGGCTTGGACTGCCTTTGGATATGGGTCGTGTTCCTCTATTTGGGCCCTTTACTGGGCTTTCCTGGCAATTTGGCCGATCTCTTTGAGAAGAGGTCAGATAGTCGGACCTGAAGAGGTCGGTCGCCTTGTCGCTAAACATCCCGGGTCAGACAGCTCGACCCAGGGTATGAACAGTGCCCCTGCTCGAGCTCGGTCTTTCTTTTTGAGATCGAGTCTTAGTATTAGGACTTCGATCCTTCTCGGGTGAAGCTGAACTCGAGCATTTGTCGACTTCTTTCTTTGTAGAATCTTCCTTTTTGAATGTGGAACGTTTTCTTCTGAAAGCGCGCGCTTTTGTATTAGCGCTCTGTTCTTGGGAATGTGCGAGGGTTTAATACCCTCATTAATTGGTTTTAATTGCCCCGTTTCTCTTAGCCTCTTTATTTTGAATTTCACATTTCAGAAAAATGGTTTCTCTTCTCCGTAACCTCCCTGTTCTTTCTCTCTTTCTGTTTTCGCCTGGAGTTTGTAGCTTTCACCTCTTTCCTTGCGACATTGCTTGGTTATTGTTTCCTTCTGGCTGTGGAAGGCCGATTCTAGATTCTGCTCCTCTCTTCAACTTTCTCTCGAGTCTTTCTGCTTTTTCCAGGTTGGTTTTTTCTTACTTTCTTGTTCTCATCATTTTTCTGGTAAAACTTTAATTCTGAATGTATGTTGGAAAGCTTGAACCTTTTTGTGGTCTTTGTGTTTGTTCGTCACTGTGATGTATTTTTTGGCCTCCTTTTCGTCTTTATGCGTACTCCTAGTACTTCTGTGGAGGCTTTTTAGGGCTTTGCATGTTTTGCTGCTTGCTTCTGGTTATTTTTTGATACTCGAAAACTGCATTTGTTTACTTCTGCAAAGATTGCACCTTGATTTTTGCCCTATTGGTAGCTTTTTCTTGCTGCTGAAATTTTGTAAAAGAAGATCAGTGCTTGTTTTGACTTTACTTCATTTGTTCGGGGGGATTTTATTTCTCTGAGGACAAGGTTGTGTCTTTGATGATATTTTGTTGCTTAGTAGCTTCGTTTGTTGATTGAAACTGGGATGGTGAGTCTGGAAGGTAGTTTATTTTGATGACTTTGCTCGATTTGTGGCTCGCAGCTTTCTTTTCGGAGTGTCTCTTTAGTTGCAGATCAAAAGGGGGGTTTATTGTTTTTCTGTTAGGATGTATGTGAGCTTGTAGGTTTTTCTGAATCCTTGTACTATTAAATGCCTCCAAAGGATGCCCCTGGATCTTTTTTTGATGTGGATCATGGGGTCTCCTTTTGTTGCTTGTATTGCACTGGGTTACATTGGCTGAGTTGTTTTGGTTTCGTCTGAGATGTTTTTAGTAATCCAATATTCTTTTCTTGTTTGTAGGACTATTTGGCCATGTCTTCTCGCAAAAATATTATCGAGGCGTCTTCTAAGGTTCCTGAGGGGATGTCTGATTGGTTGGATTCCCTTGTGTTGTTTCTTTAGCCAATTCTGAATTTTGCGTAGAGCTTAGAAAACATCACCGAATTTGTAGCAGTGGAGATCAGGAGAATAGTTACGAGTTGGTAGCACTTGATTCTGACGATAGGGTTTGCTTCCCTTTTTCTATGCATATGATTTCTTTTTTAGTCAAATGAACATCACTCTTCCCTTTACTTCTTTCGAAACTGACCTGTTATGGTCCTGTAATGTTGCCCCTTCTCAACTTCACCCAAACTCTTGGGGTTTTATCAAGATTTTTCAGTTGGTTTGTCGAGAATTTGCTGTTACTCCTTCTCAAACTCTCTTTTTGTATCTTTTTGTGTTGACCAAGCCTGGAACTACCAAGAAGAAGGCTTCTTGGATTTTTTTTAGGTCTGCCCAGGGGCACAAGGTTTTTTCTATGTATGATGAGTCCTTTCAGGATTTTAAGAATTACTTCTTTAAGGTCCGGGCTGTTGAAGGAGCTCGGCCTTTCTTTCTGGATGAGAATGACGAACCCTGCTTTCCTTTAGAATGGCAGAAAAATGTAGTGGTATCCCGATACACCTGGGAGATGTTGGACGAGGTCGAGCATGCCTTTGTAACTGTTTTGGAGGACATTTGGGGGGAACCTCCTCATTTGGACACTAAAAAATCTTTGGGGGACCCCTCCCTTGTCCGAACAGCATTGGGTATTTGCTTGATATATTTTGTTTCTTGTTTTTTCTTTGCTGCCTTCTTCTTTTTCTGGTTTGTAAAGCTGTTTGTTCTTCATTTTTCATAAATGGCTAAGAATAATGAATCGATGAAGGCTTTCAAGAAAGCAAGAAAGGCTACTGCAGCCCAGAACATATCGACCAGGACGGATGGGGAAGGGTCCTCTCAGGTTCCGCCGAAGCCATCTGTACCGAGTTCGCCTGGACCGAGGAGAATGATCCCTACTCCTCGAGTCCGTGCACTTGATCCTCCACAGTCTTCTGTCGTCGTTTCTTACCCTCCTGTCATTCCTTCTTCCAAAAGAGCCCGAACTGTTGAGCCCTTCAATCTGGATGCGCCTGATTTCGACGCTGTTGGCTTTGTCGACTAGCAGATCGGTCCTTATGGTGCCCTCCCTATGGATGATGTATCTCTCCTTCGTCATTTAGATTTTATAACTCGGAGTAGTATTAAGATGGCGCATATGGGGGCTGTCCTGTACCGAACTGCCCAAGATCTTCCTCTTCATGCCACCAAAGCCTTCATAGAGGAGGCTAAACAGGAGTTCGACCGGATGAAGGGTTTGAAGGAGGAACTCCAAGCGAAGGTGACCAAGTTGGAGAAGGAATTGGAGGTCGAAAAGGCTAGTTCTATTGCCTTGGCAGCTTCTGTGAGGTTGGCTGAAGATACGGCATTGAGGCACAAGGACAGCTATGTCACGACCTACAGGGAAGTGATACATCTTAGGGAGGAGTTGGAGTCTGCCCGGGTTGATTATGCCGAGCTCCAAGGTCACCTTTTGGGCAGCGTAAATGTTGCTTATGAGAACCTGAAGGACAGGTTCGGGTTTTTACTCCCGAGGTCGACCTTGCTCTATTCAGTCTGGATAATGTTGTAAAGGATGGCCAAATTGTCCCTGACGACCCTGATGATGATGATGTTGAGCCTCCCTCTGTGGCTGTGGCCAAAGCTTCTATTATGCCGACTTCTTCAGCTCCTTCCTCTGAGGTCGTTCATCCTGAATAAGATCCTGATTGCCAAATCTTGAATAGGGATGACAGGACAGTGGATGCAGTGCCTCTTCGGACTCGCCCTCCTTCACCCCGTGTTGATGTTGCCGAGAAGCCTTCGGACAAATAGTTTTCTAGATATTTGTGTAGATAGCCCAGCTTGTGGGCTTTTAAACTCTTTATGATGTTTGCTGACTGTTGACACTCTTTTGGTTGCTTGTTTAGCAACTTTATTTTGAAAAACAAAATAGTTTCCAAGTTCTTGGGGCTGATTTTGGCAGCCTCTTAAGCTTGTTATTATTATAACTTTATGTTTTTCATATCATGTCTGTTTGCATCTGCCTTGGTATCTTTTTAGGCTTTTCGGAGTGTTGGAGCTTTGTTGACCTCTTTAGATTGCCTTCATACTTGTGGCTTGATTCCTCTGAGGTTGTAGTTGCTTGGATCCAACTTGTATGTCGGCTTCCTTATGTAGGCTTGAAGTTATTTCTAATAACCCTATTTGTTGGGACCTGTTCATACCCTGGGTCGAGCTGTCCGACCCGGGATGTTCTACTGACAAAGCGACCGACCTCTTCAGGTCAGGACAAACCGACCTCTTCTCAAAGAAGTCGGTCGAATCGACAGGAAAGCCCAATAAGGGGCCCAAATAGAGGAACACGACCCAAATCCAAAGGCAGTCCAAGCCTATAGAGATAAGGGCAGTCCCCTTAAAAGATAAGCTAACCTCAACACAAAGATAAGATAAGATAAGATAACTAACTTATCTTATCTAAAACGGTCACTTCTCACCATTATAAATACACTAGAGTACCCAGGTATAACTCAAACTCTGATTCTACTAAAAATCTGTTTAATACACATGATAACTTAAGCATCGGAGTCTCTTGCAGGTACCCCCCACCCTCCGGTGACCAAGGGTCAGCAGTGCAGCCAGTCCAACAAGTCAGACACGACAGTTCCGGCCGCCACCCATTAGCCGAACACGTCATCTCCGACCAGTATAGAAGATCTCGT
>NC_029794.2:34840827-34849577 GCF_000816755.2 Arachis ipaensis | reverse complement strand
CACTTCCTCCCGCTCAGGCTTCTCCGTGACGTAGGTGACAGGACAGTAGGGATAAGTTCTAAACCGTTAGTCCTAGAATAAGTCCTACTTGCTGGAGTCTCCTTCCTCGACTTCTTCAGCCGTATTATCTTCGAAACCGGTGTCGGTGTCTCCCTCCGAGTTGTAGTAGTAGTAGTCCCAGCAGTCCCTGTTAAACCGGTAGGAAATGTTGTAATAGGTCTGACTTATCTCGTTCCAGCTGGAGCCCTCATTTTTGGGCTTGGACAGGAAGTCCAAGAGTATTCGTTGTAAATGCGACGGGTTTTCCACTGGAACCTCGAGCCGTATTAGTTGGGCCCGTCTGAGGTTGAGGAGGGATTCTACATAGTGAAGGGACATCCAGCACTGTATCGACAGGAACACGGAGTTACGGCATAGAAGTCGGTTGGAGTGTCTTCGACGGTTCCGTTATCTTGATCGGAAAAGCTGGAGGTTAAGGAAGAGGTTGAACCAGTGGAAGCGAACCTCAAGGAGGAAGTTTGGGAAGTAGGCCAGCTTGAGGACAAATCGGAGGAGATACTTCCGAAACCACCGTACTTCTCCTTCTAGAACCCGTCAAGCCATGTCCTGTCGGGGGTATACGCGGTAGAATTATGATGAGGCTCAATATTTTAGATTTACTGCTTCCTCTCTATGTAGTAGGTATCCCTCCCGTGGTATTCCTGGCTAGACGATCAGCTGTTTCGGTTGTCGCAGCTTTAGTCCGCGTAGGTCTAACTTCCCGAGTTGTCAAGCCCGAGAAAACCTTCTTCCTTACTGTCCTCCCATTCTTTGCTGCTGTCTTCTGACACCTCCTAGTTCACGTGCCTGAGCTCCTCATCCCTAGTAAGAGGAGCCAGGTCCGCTTGAGCCATGTCTACCGAAGCCGCCTTGGACTCTCCTGGGAAGGGGTAGGCAGGACCAGCTATACAAGACCCGACGTCATCGGAAAGAACGAAAGAACTTTCGGAAGTAGCTAAGTAATAAGAATCGGTAAATACTTTTTACTTCTTGTTTGTCGAAATGTTTGGTCTTTTTCTTCTTCCGTCGTTTCTTTTTTGTTCTTTGTTTTATATAGTTCGTTTATGGGTTACGACAAGCCTGTTCCCTCCCCAGGGGGTTTCTAAAAAATCACAGGTTTACTCCTCCAAGGGGGGTTTACAGGAGGTTTTGTCAATGTTTCCGTACGAGCTGGAGCAGGTTGTAGAGGGTCCACATAGCCCTATGGTGATGTAAAAAGACGGTAAGATTTCCTTTCGTCCCAAGCAGTAAGAGTAGGTCTTTCTTTCCGGCTCGAGGAAGTTGTCGGGCCTGGAATTTCTTCATTAAGAATTTTAGGACTTTCCTGAGTAGTATGTATCTTTTTTGGAACACGGGGACCCGTCTGGATTTTTTTTAGGTTCTTCGGAAGAAGAACCATCAAGGTCCGAACCAGTTGTGTTTTTCTATGTTTTTCTCTCAAACTCTTCCTCATTGTCGTTTAAGAGCTGTTTGGTTGACTTTTTAGAACTATTTTGGGGTTCTCAAACCCACTTCAACTCTTCCCCGTTGTAATGTCCTGGTATTGTCCAGTCAAAGCTTTCTTCATTTCCCTTCTCACTACAAGTAAACTGATTTTTTCTTTAGTATACGTATCTTTTTCCCTTCGTTTGGGATAGCAGTCTTAGTTCACGATGGTTGAGCATTGATAAGAGGACTAGAGGTGACGATGTTTAAGCCACTACAAAAGATTCGAGATGCGTTTTAAGTCTTAACCGATTTCTTTGTTGTGTTCCCTTAGGTTGGTTAGTCTGTAGGGGAGTCCTTGGAATCTTCTGCGGAGCTATTATAAAAACGCTCTTCTGTACCGGTTTATCAGGATGTTTGTTCTTTTCTTATAACCTAATGATTTTTGTAGAGTCTGCTTTGGTTTTGTTGAGTCGGTTACATTGGGTCACGTTATGTTCGTTGTTTTCCTCTGGGGTACTAGGTGTAGTTTTTTTCTAGGTCCCCGTAGGAAACCTCCGTAAATTATCATGTTCCTAAGTCTTTTTGGATGTTCGAGTGTATGTAGGATTGTCTTTTTGTTATTTGGGGGGAAAACTAGACGTTGATTTCTCTGTGAGGCTTTTCTTTCGACGCTCGGTGTTTAGCTCGTTTCAGTAGTTTTATTTGATGGAAGGTCTGAGTGGTAGCCCGTGTTGATGTTGCCGAGAAGCCTTCGGACAAATAGTTTTCTAGATATTTGTGTAGATAGCCCAGCTTGTGGGCTTTTAAACTCTTTATGATGTTTGCTGACTGTTGACACTCTTTTGGTTGCTTGTTTAGCAACTTTATTTTGAAAAACAAAATAGTTTCCAAGTTCTTGGGGCTGATTTTGGCAGCCTCTTAAGCTTGTTATTATTATAACTTTATGTTTTTCATATCATGTCTGTTTGCATCTGCCTTGGTATCTTTTTAGGCTTTTCGGAGTGTTGGAGCTTTGTTGACCTCTTTAGATTGCCTTCATACTTGTGGCTTGATTCCTCTGAGGTTGTAGTTGCTTGGATCCAACTTGTATGTCGGCTTCCTTATGTAGGCTTGAAGTTATTTCTAATAACCCTATTTGTTGGGACCTGTTCATACCCTGGGTCGAGCTGTCCGACCCGGGATGTTCTACTGACAAAGCGACCGACCTCTTCAGGTCAGGACAAACCGACCTCTTCTCAAAGAAGTCGGTCGAATCGACAGGAAAGCCCAATAAGGGGCCCAAATAGAGGAACACGACCCAAATCCAAAGGCAGTCCAAGCCTATAGAGATAAGGGCAGTCCCCTTAAAAGATAAGCTAACCTCAACACAAAGATAAGATAAGATAAGATAACTAACTTATCTTATCTAAAACGGTCACTTCTCACCATTATAAATACACTAGAGTACCCAGGTATAACTCAAACTCTGATTCTACTAAAAATCTGTTTAATACACATGATAACTTAAGCATCGGAGTCTCTTGCAGGTACCCCCCACCCTCCGGTGACCAAGGGTCAGCAGTGCAGCCAGTCCAACAAGTCAGACACGACAGTTCCGGCCGCCACCCATTAGCCGAACACGTCATCTCCGACCAGTATAGAAGATCTCGTCCGAGATCGACCTACAGTTTCAGATAACCCTCGGAACATTGGCGCCGTTGCCGGGGACCTTGGAAGTCATCCCATCACCATGGCGGATGATCACGACAATGACCATGATTCAGATCTAGAGGATAGAACACCGCATAAAAATGCGGACACTACGCTAAAAGATACTCCGGAATCCAACGGGGACAAAAATTCATCAAATCCGAGAATGATAGAAGTACTTCAAGATTGTTTAAAGCAACTTGAAAAAGAAACCCATCATCAACGGGAATTCGGGAAGGATCTACAGAGAGAAGTAAGGCGATGTTGAAAATTAGAAGATAAACTTCTAAAACTCGAAGCCGATCTCAAAGCCAAAGCTACTCGATCCACCCCTGAGGATAGCCCACGCAAAGATCAATATCCATTCACTAGGGAAATTATGAAGACCAAAATTCCTAAGAACTTCAAACTTCCAGACATGACCTTGTACGATGGCACTACAGACCCCAACCATCACCTCAGCAATTTCAAAAGTAGAATGTACCTCTCCGACGCCTCAGATGCAGTCCGTTGCAAAGCTTTTCCAACAACTCTCATAAAGACAGCAATCAGATGGTTCAACAACCTACTTCTAAAGTCCATCTCAAGCTTTGATGATCTAGCCAAAAAGTTCCTGGCCAAATTCTCCATCCAAAAAGACAAAGCTAAGTAGGCCCCCAGTCTACTAGGAATCAAGCAAGGAGATTGGGAAAGTCTTCACAACTACATGGAGAGATTCAATAAAACATGCCTAGACATACAAAGTTTACCAACAGAGGCCGCCATCATGGGCCTCATCAATGGTCTACAAGAGGGACCTTTCATTCAATCTATATCAAAGAAATACCCCACATCCCTGGACAAAGTGCAAGAACGGGCGGAGAAGTATATCAACATGGAAGAAAATTCTCGGCTAGGAGAAACCTCAAAATCCGGATTCTCCTACCGAGATAAAGATAAAGAGCCCAAAAAGAAGGAAGACCGACATGGGGAAAAATTAAAAAATATCATAATTACACCCCTCCCCCCTTCGGGTGTCTCTTGTGGATGTGTACAAAGAAGTCTGCCACACAGAAAAAATACCCCCAGCTCGACCACTCAAAGGCAAAAGAGGAGGAGAAAACCGAAACGAGTATTGTGAATACCATCGTGTCCGTGGACATTCCACCAATGAATGCTTCGATCTAAAGAACGTCATAGAAAAGTTAGTAAGAGAAGGGAAACTAGATCGGTATTTGGCCACCCAAGACGATGAGCAAAGAAAAAGGAGGAGGGATGAAGAGGCCGGGCAAAGCGAGCAATCACCTCGTACACCAGAAAGACATGTTCATATGATACACGGAGGATTTGCAGGAGGAGGAATCTCCAAATCATCCTGCAAAAGATATCTTAAAGAAGTATATCATGTCGAAGGAAAAGAGGAAGCGCCCGACATCCCTGCAATTACGTTCACCAAGGAAGATCCATCCGGTATCATCTCGGGACACGACGATCCCATGGTCATCACCATCATACTGGCAAACGCCAATCTCCACCGCACATTAATAGACCAAGGGAGCTCCGCCGACATCTTATTCAAAATTGTCTTCGACAAGCTCGGCTTAGAAGAAAAAGAGCTTAAAGCATACCCGAACAGCCTGTTCGGACTGGGAGATACCCCGGTACAACCATTGGGATACGTGCCACTACACACAACCTTCGAAAAAGAAAACCAATCTAGAATACTCAAAATAGACTACATCGTGGTCGACGTGAGTTTAGCCTACAATGCCTTAATAGGACGGACAACCTTAAATCAACTCGGCGCTATCTCAACTCCGCATCTATGCATGAAATTTCCAACTGCAGAAGGGATAGCTACAATAAAAGCAAAACAAAAGATGACACGCTGCTGTTATAACGAAAGTCTAAACCTCAGAGGCAGAGGAGAATAATTCCATACAATTGAGCTTGGTGGAGTTCAGAGACGAGAAGAACTTCATCCACAGCCCGAAGGTGAAGTAGAGAAAGTCCAGATCGGAGACACCTCAGACAAAACAACTAATATTGGCACGATCCTACAAGGAGGCGCAAAAGAATCACTAGTACAGTTCTTACGAAATAATGTCGATCTCTTCGCATGGAAAGCTGCAGACATGCCAGGCATAGACCCCAAACTAATGTGCCACAAGTTGGCGGTCTATCCAGGATCTCGGCTGGTATAGCAGAGACGAAGAAAACTTGGGCCAGAACGATCCCAAGCTGTGGAAAAATAGGTACAAGCATTACTGGAGGCAGGATTCATAAGAGAAGTCAAGTACCCACTATGGCTAGCCAACGTCGTCTTGGTGAAAAAATCTAATGGGAAGTGGTGAATGTGCACCGACTACACCGATCTCAACAAAGCCTGCCCAAAAGATCCTTATCCACTCCCAAGTATCGACGCTCTGGTCGATGCCTCATCCGGATATAAATACCTCTCGTTTATGGATGCATATTCTGGATACAACCAAATCCCAATGTATCCACCTGATTAGGAAAAAACCTCGTTTCTAACACCAAAAGTAAACTATTGCTACATCGTAATGCCTTTTGGTCTTAAAAATGTGGGAGTAACTTATCAAAGGCTAATGAACAAAGTCTTTTCAGACCATATCAGAAAAATCATGGAAGTCTATGTGGACGACATGTTGATAAAGACAAAGTGAGAAGACATTATTGTCCGACTTGGTCCAAGTGTTCGACACTATAAGGAAGCATGGCATGCGACTCGATCCCGCAAAATGCACCTTTGTAGTAGAAGCTGGCAAGTTCTTGGGTTTTATGCTAACACAAAGAGGAATCGAGGCAAATTCGGATAAATTCCAGGCTATACTCAACATGAAGAGCCCAACTTGTATCAAAGAGGTACAACAACTCAACGGGAGGTTAGCGGCCTTATCCAGATTTCTAGCGGGATCAGCAATAAGGTCTCTCCCCTTCTACGCCACTCTAAAGAAAGGAAAAAAGTTTGAATGGACAACAGAGTGCGAGCAAGCCTTCCAGGATTTCAAAAGTTTTCTAGGACAACCACCTATCCTAACTCAGCCACGAGAGGAAGAACCACTCGTATTATACCTCGCGGTAGGAAGTCGGGCAGTAGCCTCAGCATTGGTTCGAGAGGATGACAAAGGGCAATAACCTGTATACTTCATTAGTAAAGCGCTACAAGGATCCGAGTTGAACTACCAAAAAATATAAAAATTTGCCTATGCGCTTATACTAACATCTCGACGTCTCCGCCTGTACTTCCAAGCTCACACCATTAAGGTTCGGACCAACTATCCCATAAAAGGGATATTGTAGAAAACAGATCTAGCAGACAGAATCCTACAATGGGCAGTTGAGTTGTCCGAATTCGACCTCCAATACGAAGCTCGGACAGCCATTAAATCACAATACTTATCCGACTTCATTGCAGAATTTACAGACACCCCAGAGACCCCTATAGAATGGAATATTTACGTGGACGGCTCCTCGAATAAGACTGGAAGCAGCGCAGGTGTGATAATTGAAAGCAACCAAGGAACCCAAATTGAGCTTTCTCTCAAATTCGGGTTTCTGGCCTCAAACAACCAGGCGGAATATGAAGCACTACTAGCTGGTTTGAAGCTGGCTAAGGAGGTTGGAGCTCAAAAACTCAACATCTTCAGCGATTCACAAGTAGTCACCTCACAAATAACAGGGAGCTACCAGGCCAAAGATCCCACCATGAAAAAGTATTTGGATAAAACCAGGGAATAGCTCGGATAACTCGGGGAATATAAGATCCGCCACATACCCCGTGAACAAAACGCCCGAGCTGACGCACTCTCAAAACTAGCCAACACCAAACCAGGGGGCAACAATAGAAGCCTCATCCAGGAAATGCTACAGAACCCATCAATCTCGGAAGAGGAAAAAGTCCTAGCCATAACAAGTCAGGATCAAGGATGGATGACCCCATAATTAACTACCTCAAAACAAAAACACTCCCCACAGATGAAAAGGAGGCAAAGAGGTTAAAACGGGAGGCACAATACTACACTATCATAAACAACACCCTATACAAAAGAGGGATTTCAACACCATTATTAAAATGTGTGCCGACTGATAAACCCATATTTCATGAGTTATTTTGTGCTTAATTTGAGTGATTTATTCAATCCTTCACCCACCTATTCACATTAATTGCATGGTTTTACTTTCCCTTCCTTATTATGTGATGTATGTGAAAAACATGTTTCCTAAGCTCTAATATTAATTATTTTAATTACCTTTATTTCCATTCGATGTCGTGATTAGTGTGTTGAGTAATTTCAGATCTTCTCAAGTAGGAATGACTTAAAGGATGGAAAAGAAAACATACAAAAATGGAAGGAAAGCACAAAACGGAGCTTCTGAAGAAACTGACATCCACGCGATCGCATGGACGAAGCGATCGCGTGCCAAGCACAAATCAGCAGCGACGCGGCCGCATGACTGACGCGACCGCGCGCCTTAAGTAGAACGCACATGACGCGGTCGCATGACTGACGCGACCGCGTGGCAAGGAATTGCTCTGAATGACGCGACCGCGTGAGCGACGCGATCGCGTGACAGAGGCCACGCACCAGAAATTGCAGAAAACACTCATAGCGAGTTCTGAAGCCCTTTTTTGCCCAAATCCAAGTCCAGAAGGCATAGACCAGAGGTTATGAAGTGAGGGAACGCATCCATTCAGGGAGAGCTGGCAATTTTTGTTACTTTCGATGATTTAGATTTAGTTGAGAGGGAGATCTTCTCCTCTCTCTCTCTTAGGATTAGGATTTAGGATTTCTCTTGGTTTGTAAGAGTGACTCTCGATCCAGGTTTTACATTTCTTTGTTTTAGCTTCCTTTTACTTTTATTTATTCCAGCACTTGAATTGATCAGTGAATTTATGAATTTCTTCCATGTTATAGATTGTTATTTGAATTAATGATATTTGAGGTATTTTCAGTTTATGATTGTTCTCTTTGATTTAAGTTACCATTGCTTCCCATCTAAGGACATTTTTATTATTCCAACAATTTACTTTTTTCCCTTTTGGTCCTGGTTAAGAAATCAGTAACCCAACAGTTATCAACTCAACTTAATTGATAATCGTTATCTTGCTAATTGAGCTGAACTTATCCTAAAAACGGTCATTTCTTACAGTATTTTTGTCAGCGCAACATCTATATCAGAGATTTGGCTGTTTTTAGGGAAGCATGTTTGCAAAACCCACAGTGTTCATTGTTTGGGGAAATCTTTAACAATTGGCTCATAAGTTTGGAGCCCAGCAGAAGAGTTCCTTGACGTTCTTCCATACAAGAATAATAACCGATATTTCCAACATTAGCCCCAAATCCTCCATTCTTCGTTCACTAAATTTACTGTTCATTTCATTTACCGTTAATTTTATTTATTAATGACATTTCGTTGAAAACCGTTCCATTCTCTTTAATCTTCAGATGAAACAATAGAAAGAGTTGTTATTACTTTCAACTTAGATCTAAGGTGAACCAGTTGAAAATGATTTCATTTTCATTCAGTTCCCTGATTAATTTAACCGGAAACTTAGGATAAATAAAGGATCCCTTTCCAATCCTAATGAT
>NC_029794.2:34837985-34840348 GCF_000816755.2 Arachis ipaensis | reverse complement strand
ACCATTCTACAATGCATACCCAGCTGAAAGATATGGTGGACAACCTTGTAACTACCAACAAGCCCCACCCCGTGCATGTAAACCATCCTTTCAATATAACCTCGAACCACCACACTCACAAGCTTCTCTTCATCATTCGCTACCATATGATCCTTCCTTACCCCAGTACCAATCCAATCGCTCCCAATCACTACCACTTTCCTTTGTGTCATGTCCAAGTCCAGCAACCCGAGAAGCAGAGGTTCGCTTAACGGAAACAGTAAATAAATTTCAAACAACCATTCAACAACTGGAGCAAGCGATAATTCAATGGGTTTCTAGGCGCTCAAATACACAAGGATCAGCCACAGCCCCATGTGAACAGTCTAACGAAGAGCGTAGCATGAAGGAGATACCAGAAACTCCAGTGGACAAGACAGAGAATAAATTCGTACTAGAACAAATAGAAGAAGCTGTCATCGCTCAAGAAGAAGAGTTGGTTGAAGATCTAGGAGATGCTGAACCTCCATGGGAATCCAGAACTGAGAAGGACTCCGTCAAGGACGATACAGTTGATGCTAGGGAGGATATTGTACAATCTCCAAGGCAAGTTGTTTATGAAGAGTCAGACGAAATAACCCAGGACACATATTCCCTTGATAATGATAGTCACAAGTCAAATTCTCCTAGCGATGAACTGGCATCTGCAAGTGATTTCTCTGAGTTCGAAGAATCTTCCCCAAGTGAATATGAAGACGATGCGGAGGTAGATTTCTCTCAACCTCCAGTCTATGACTCAAGTGATGAGGAAGACATAGAAGACTTTGACCAGGACACAGGTATAATTGTAGAACCTTGTAAGGAAGTGGCGGAATTCACAGAAGAGCACAAGGGAGTAGAACTTACAGAACCACCGGAAACACCTATCCCAAGGCCATTGCCACCTAATACAAGCTTCAAGTGGGTACAATCCTTAACCTTTAACTTCACTTATCCACTTGAATATGGTTTACTTGAAACAGATGGCCAGCTTAGAGCTCTTTGTGGCTTTAAGAGTAAGAGGGAAATGGCTCGCACTCAGAGCTGGTGCACAAGGTTCAATAATGTTCCACGCTTCACCTCGAAGCATATAGATTAAGACGGAGGCGGGTTTAATAGCAAAGCTTAGGGTCCTGGAATCTATTCTGACATCCGTCACCCCAGGAGCCTAACAATATGTTTGAAGCTGTTCAGAAGCTTTGTATGCCTAGTTTGGGACCCCAGAAGCTATTGGCATTCCAAGCACTGGTGGAGATTCTTGGACGAATTTAAACATAAGCCGCCATAACAGGAAACTCCTCCAATGTCCAACTTAAGGACTTTAACTAAAAGTGCTAGGTGGGAGACAACCCACTATGGTATGGTTGTTTCTTTTTCAGTTTTATTTCGTGTTATTTATTTTTGTTCTCCTTTTCAATTGAACCTGAATATTATTCATTTGCATTGCATACTGCATAATTGCATACCTGCATCAAAAAAAAAAGAGAGAGTAGGCTTGCGACGCGACCGCATCACTCATGCAATCGCGTCAGTTGCGAAAAACAACCCCCCACGCGTCTGCGTCATTCACGCGGCCGCGTGACCTGGAAATCGGTGTAAGGATTCAACGCCCAGAAAGTTGGGCTAGAATCATGCGGCTGTTGTGTGTTTCGCACAAAATGATCCAAACGGTCGCGTCCATGACGCGATCGCGTCACTTGCACAACACCAATCCCACGCGACAGCGTGAGCGACGCGATCGCATCGCATGGATTGCACAACACCCCAAAGGAGACAGAGAGTTGCGCTGAAACGACGCTGAAATTGCGCGCTTAGCACAATTTCCAGCGACGCGGTCGCATGACTCACGCGACCGCGTGATTCACCATTTTACCCATTACATGCGATCGCATCACTCACGCGATGGCGTCAACCCCCATTCCATCCCAGCCACGCGACTGCATGCCCCATGCGATCGCGTGGATTCAAATTTATTAACCCCCTGTGACGCGAACCCTACCCCATCGTGCCCCCAACCCCTTCTTCTTCCTCCTCTCTGCAACCTTTGCTGCTCCTCCACCACCCGCGCCACCCTACGCCACCGCAACCCCGTCAACCACCCAGACCCCACCGCCGCCGCGCCACCCCCTTCTCCCTTCCCTCTCTTTCTTCTCTTTCTCTCTCTCTTCTTCCCTTAACCACCGCTGCCACCACCGCAGACAACCACCGCCCACCGCACCGTCACCACCGCAAACCCCCTCTCTTCCAACCTCCCTCTTCACCATTACCCCCTACCCTACCCCCATTACCCCACCCGAACCCTCTGTCTCCAAATAGACAACACCGCCTCGCCAACCGCCGCCGCG
>NC_029794.2:34818760-34837960 GCF_000816755.2 Arachis ipaensis | reverse complement strand
GACATTCAAGATGAGGGAACACGAGAAGACACTTAAGGCGGTGAAGGAATGTTCCAAGATGTTAATATGGACACAGGACCAGTTTCAGAAGATACAGAAGGAGTAGTGAACTCAGTATCTGACCTCCAACTCTCTTTAGATGGAGGCGTAGCAGAAGTATAAGTGAACCCCTTCTAAGAAGCTTGAGTCTCTTTAGTGAACGTCTACGGTCAAGTAGCGATCCTCTTAAACTGAACACTGATAGTAATAGTTCCCTTATACACAGGACCCAATAAAGCAGACTGAGAAGTATTTGTTGAACGGAACCTCAACCACCGGAAACACCTATCCCAAGGCCATTGCCACCTAATACAAGCTTCAAGTGGGTACAATCCTTAACCTTTAACTTCACTTATCCACTTGAATATGGTTTACTTGAAACAGATGGCCAGCTTAGAGCTCTTTGTGGCTTTAAGAGTAAGAGGGAAATGGCTCGCACTCAGAGCTGGTGCACAAGGTTCAATAATGTTCCACGCTTCACCTCGAAGTACATGGATTGGTATCATGCTCAATTGCATGGATCACGGAGAACGTTTGGTCACCATGGTGAGATTCTACTTTTTGAACCGCCCGGATGGAAACGTATAGATCAAGACGGAGGCGGATTTAATAGCAAAGCTTGGGATCCTGGAATCTATTCTGACATTCGTCACCCCAGGGGCCTGAAAATTTGTCTGAAGCTGCTCAGAAGCTTTGCATGCCTAGTTTGGGATCCCGGAGGCTATTGGTATTCCAAGCACTGGTGGAGATTTTTGGACGAATTTAAATAGAAACCGCCATAACAGGAAGCCCTTTCAATGTCCAACTTAAGGACTTTTACTAAAAGTGCTAGGTGGGAGACAACCCACCATGGTATGATCGTTCCTTTCACAATTTTAATTTTATTTCGCTTTGTTTGTTTTTGAATTTTATTTCTATTTTATTAAACCTGGACTCATGCATAGCATTCACATTAAGCATTGCATCCTGCATTCAGTTTAAACAAAAAAAAAAGGGATGCACGACGTGATCGCATGCCCCATGCGATCGCGTCACACTACGAACACATTATCCACGCGACTGCGTCATCCACGCGGCCGTGTGACCTGAAGATCGGCGTCAGTATCCAACGTCCAGAAAGTTAGGCTAGAATCGTGCGGCCCTTGTGCGTATTGCACAAATTGGCCCACGTGATCGCATGCCCCATGCAATCGCGTCACTTGCACAATACCAATCCCACGCGACCGCGTGATCGACGCGATCGCGTCGCATGGATTGCACACCACCCCAAAAGGAGACATGGAGTTGTGCTGAAACGGTGCTGGAGCCGTGCGTTTAGCACGATTTCCAGTGACGGGATCGCGCGACTCCCGCGATCGCGTCATCCCCTCTTTTACCCCTTCCATGCGATCGCGCGCCCACGCGATCGCGTCACTCCCATTTTCACCCCAACCAAGCGACCGCGTGCCCCACGCGATCGCGTGGATTTGAAAATATAACCCCCCAGCCACGCGAACCCTAGCAGTCGGGCAACCCCCCGCCCCGACGCCGCCGCAGCCACCACCCAGCCACTTTCTTCCCCGTTCCACTCCTCCCGCCTACCAGGTTCCGGTGCACGCTGCCTTTCTGTCCTTCGCATTTATTTTACGATTTTTTTCTGTTTCTGTTCATCATTCGAATAGATAGATATGCATGCTGTAGTGGATTTTTAGGTTGTTAGGTAGATTAGGCTGTGGTTAGTGGATCTAGGTCTGTTTACTTGCACTGTTCATGTTTCTGTTTTATCATTACTGCAATTCTGCTGTTCCTGTGACCTTGTTCATATGCTGTGTTTTCCTGCATTTGCTGCTTGTTACTCTGAATTTTCATGTTTCTATTAATTATAGATGACTGCAGCAAGTTTTTAATTCATATGAACTGCCTTGTTTGCTGTTTAGTTTCCGGGACAATCCAATTTTAGCCAGAATGCTGTCCAAATTTTTTGTGAATTATTTTCATTCATGTTTTGGTTTGGCATTCTAAACTCTGTTGTCCTCTGCCTTACCCAAACCATTTCATGAATGCTATGGCAGATTTTTTTTATCATCCTTGATTTCCTGGTTTATAAACTGCATCTGTTATATCCTGATTCCAGTTCTTGCTTTCTTTATATCTATTAGAATCAACATCACCCTGTTTTCCTTGTTCGGTTGTGAGTTAATTCTAGCCATAATTGTGACTCCTTGTTATATGGAATATTTTCTTTATGCCACTTACTGACTCACTAATTTTAATTCTCTCCATCCTTTTTCAAATTCTAACCATGCTAACCTTTTAAAATCTCTTTTCTTTTTTTCACTTTCCTCTAACTTTCTAACCATGGCATAATGACTATTTTTCTATTTACCTTGGATTCTGATAAATTTTGGATTGTATAATCTTCCTTTCAAACTTTTAAACTTCTATACAATCCCTAATACACCATTCCTTAACTCATTTACCAATTTCTAATTCTCTTTTGCTTCTTTGATTTTTCTTTGTTTATTTGCCTATTTGCTTCCTTATTTTTATCCATTTCCTGGTTTTCCATTTTTCAGGATGTCTGCCTCACAGAGGAAAGGTAAAGGCAAAGCCTCTGGCAAGCGCAAGAGAGGAGATTCCTCCCAGTCCATCATTGCCCTCATGCATGATTCCTCATGGCGGGAGAAGAACTTTACACAGCAGGAGAAAGCTGACCAGCTGCTTCCTGTAAATGATCCAATAAAATTTTCAAACCGGTACTACGAACTGAAGTACCTGGCTTTTGTAAACTCTAGAAATCTATACCTGGAGCGAACTCTAAAGATTCCAGAATCACTCCAGCAGTACACCACTGAGCAAATCAAGCAAAGGGGATGGTTCTTTTTGGAGAGAACACTGACAGAGGTCAACGCATCTTGGGTCCGGGAATTCTACTGCAACTACTACCTCACCACCCTAGATGTCGTAAACCTGAGAGGAAAACAAATTCTGTTCACTGAAGAGGCCTTAGAGGACATTCTCCAGCTCCCAGCCAAGTCCGATCAGCCTGATGGTTATTCAAAGGCTGAGGAGGACATGCGCCAGATGTAGTTTGATTGGGATGCTGTGAAGGCACGGATAGCTCTGGACCCGACTATTCCTTGGGAGATGGGTCAGGACACCACCATGCCTAGAGGGATCAAGAGGGCGTACTTAAATGATGAGGCTCGGTTATGGCACCAGATCTTGAGTAATTATGTGATGCCGAGTACTCACGAGACGGAGATCCCGGCTGCTATGATCACCCTCCTATGGTGTGTGATGGAGGGAAAGGACCTTTATTTACCACGATTTATCCGGCATTTTATGGCCAGGGTCCACGTCTGAGGCACCCTCTCTTTTCCGTATCTAGTTACACAGCTAGGCCGTCGAGCTGACGTGCCATAGGAGGATGCCAATGAGAGACCACCAGCGGCGGATTGCAGGAAGATCATTCCTCACAGTAGGAACTTCTTCACTTTGGGCTACAGACCACCACCCTTCACTGCTACTGATGAGCCAGCCCCACCGTCTGCTGGACTCTCTTCATCCACAGCTGCCACTGCTGCTCCTGCTGCTACCACTGTACCTTCACCTGCCTCTGAGCCCGTATACCGCCTCGTGCACCGCCTATTCCGACAGCTTGATCAGATGGAGTGCCGTAACCAGCGCCGGTATGAGAGATTGGAGCGTCGCAGCCAGCGACGCTATTCGCATCTGAAGCTGAGGACAAACCGACCTCTTCTCAAAGAAGTCGGTCGAATCGACAGGAAAGCCCAGTAAGGGGCCCAAATAGAGGAACACGACCCAAATCCAAAGGCAGTCCAAGCCTATAGAGATAAGGGCGGTTCCCTTAAAAGATAAGCTGACCTCAACCTAAAGATAAGATAAGATAAGATAACTAACTTATCTTATCTAAAAAGGTCACTTCTCACCATTATAAATACACTGGAGCACCCAGGTATAACTCATACTCTGATTCTACTAAAAACCTGTTTAATACCCATGCTAACATAAGCATCGGAGTCTCTTGCAGGTACCCCCACCCTCCGGTGACCAAGGGTCAGCAGTGTAGCCAGTCCAACAAGTCGGACACGACAGTTCCAGCCGCCACCCATCAGCCGGACACGTCATCTCCGACCAGTATAGAAGATCTCGTTCGAGATTGACCTACAGTTTTAGGTAACCCTTGGAACAGGACCTTTGTTATTGTTTACCTTTATAACGTTAAGGTTTTTGGGAAGCCGACTTCGTCATTTCAGTTACTTCTACCAATCTTTTCTTTTGGACCTTGTTGGGTCTTGTTTTAAGAATTACTCTTGCAACTTATTTGGGGGAGGCCGACTTCTTTATGTCAGTCTTGCCTAAGTTATTTCTAGTAACCCTCTTTCTCGGACCCTCGTGGAGTCTCTTTCAGGTGTTACTTTTTATAACTTGTTGATTTTGGAACCAATTTCCTTTTGTTGGTTCCTTCTAAGTTATGTTTGTAATCCTCTTTCTTGGACCTTGTTCAGGTCTCTTTCAGGGATTACTTTTATAACTTGTTTGTAGGAGACCGACTTCGTCATGTCGATCTCTTCTAAGTTATTTTTGTAATCCTCTTTCTTGGACCTTGTTCAGGTCTCTTTCAGGGATTACTTTTATAACTTGTTCGTAGGAGACTGACTTCGTCATGTCGATCTCTTCTAAGTTATTTTTGTAATCCTCTTTCTTGGACCTTGTTCAGATCTCTTTCAGGGATTACTTTTATAACTTGTTTATAGGAGACCGACTTTGTCGTGTCGGTCTCTTCTAAGTTATTTTTGTAATCCTCTTTCTTGGACCTTATTCAGGTCTCTTTCAGGGATTACTTTTATAACTTGTTTGTAGGATACCGACTTCGTCATGTCGATCTCTTCTAAGTTATAGCAATCCTCTTTTATAGGGTTGGCCAAACCTCTTTCCAGGGATTTACTTATAACTTTGGTTATAGTGACTGGTCCGACTTCTTTACATCGGTCCGTCTTTAAGTTATTTTTTAGCAATTCATTTTATTAAGACCTCGTCAGGTCCTTTCTATGGATCACTTTCGATAACTTCTTGCATTATTCTGTTTTCATCATTGCCGATTTTGTAGAAATTGGGTTTAATACTCGTTTGGTCAACTTTTTAATGAATTTTGGTTTTCATATCTATTGGTCTTTATCGTGATCGTACAGTGAATTTGATTTTCACTTTCTGCCGATCTGTAGCTTTAAAATCTGATGATGAATGTTTCAGATTAATGCGTCTTGATCATTTGTAGAAGATCTGAACAGATTTTATTCAAAAGAAAATGCAAATATATACATGTGGGAGCTTTATCCCTCTAAGTCGGGCAATTTATAGGTCTTGGCTTGGCGCCTCATTAAAAATCCTTTTCAGGAAAAAGAGTGCGCCTTATCCTAAGATCCTTTTATTGTCCCTAACTATAGTACCTTCTAAGGTTGCAGGCATGCCATGACCTAGGAAGTTCTTGCCCATCGAGTTCGGACAGTCTGTAGTAGCCCTTTCCAAGTACTTCTATGACTCGGTAGGGTCTCTTCCAGTTTGCTGCCAGCTTTCCTTCTCCAGGTCGAGTTGTTCCGATATCATTTCGGATTAGGACGAGGTCGTTCTCAACAAATCCTCGCGGCACCACCCTTTGATTGTATCTCGAAGCCATTCGTCGTTTTAATGCCTCTTCCCTGATCCGAGCTCTTTCTTGGACTTCTGGGAGTAGGTCGAGTTCTTCCCTTTGAAGTTGGGAGTTGGCTTTTTTGTTATAGTGGATCACTCTAGGCGACCCTTCTTCAATCTCCACCGGGATCATTGCCTCTATTCCGTACACTAATCGGATGGGTGATTCCTTTGTGGTGGAATGCGGCGTTGTTTGATACGCCCATAGGACTTGTGGGAGTTCTTCAGCCTAGGCTCTCTTTGCGTTCTGTAATCTTCACTTGAGCCCCACCAGTATGATTTTGTTGGCAGCTTCCGCTTGTCCATTGGCTTGGGGATGTTCTACGGAAGTGAACTGGTGTTTTATGTTCAAGTCGGCCACTAGCTTTCTGAAGCCTGCATCTGTAAATTGAGTGCCATTGTCTATGGTGATGGAGTATGGAACCCCAAACCTTGTGACAATGTTCCTATATAGGAATTTTTGACTTCTTTGAGCAGTGGCATTAGCTAGGGGTTCTGCCTCGATCCACTTTGTGAAATAGTCTACCCCTACTATGAGAAATTTAACTTGTCCCAATCCCTGAGGGAAGGGTCCAAGAAGGTCGAGTCCCCATTTTGCGAATGGCCAAGGTGAGGTCACGCTGATGAGTTCTTCTGGCGGGGCGATGTGAAAGTTGGCATATTTCTGACATGGTGTACATGTCTTTACGAACTCCGTGGCTTCTTTTTGTAGAGTTGGCCAATAAAACCGTGCCCGGAGTACTTTTTTGGTAAGTGCTTGAGCTTCGAGGTGATTGCCACAGGTGCCACTGTGTATCTCTTCTAGGACTTCTTTTGTGCTGGAAGTCGATACACATTTTAACAATGGTATTGAGATCCCTCTTTTGTATAGGGTATTGTTTATGATAGTGTAGTATTGTGCTCCCGTTTTAACATTTTTGCCTCCTTTTCATCTGTAGGAAGCGTTTCTGTTTTGAGGTAGTTGATTATGGAAGTCATCCATCCTTGATCCAAGCCTGTTATGGCTAGTACTTTTTCCTCTTCCGAGATTGATGGGTTCTGCAGCATTTCCTGGATGAGGCTTCTATTGTTGCCCCCTGGTTTGGTGCTGGCTAGCTTTGAGAGTGCATCAGCTCAAGCATTTTGTTCGCGGGGTATGTGGCGGATCTCATATTTCCCGAGTTGTCTGAGCTGTTTCCTGGTTTTATCCAAGTACTTTTTCATGGTGGGATCCTTGCTTGGTAGCTCCCTGTTATTTGTGAAGTGACTACTTGTGAGTCGCTGAAGATGATAAGCTTTTGAGCTCTAACCTCCCTAGCCAGCTTCAAACCAGCTAGTAGTGCCTCATATTCCGCTTGGTTGTTTGAGACGGGGAACCCAAATTTGAGGGAGAGTTTAATTTGGGTCCCTTGGTCACTTTCAATTATCACATCCGTGCCGCTTCCAGTTTTATTTGAGGAACTGTCCACGTAGAGATTCCATTTTGTGGGGGGTCCCGGGGTATCTGTAAATTCTGCAATGAAGTTGGCCAGGTATTGTGATTTGATGGCTGTCTGAGCTTCATATTGAAGATCAAATTCGGACAACTCGATTGCCCATTGCAAGATTTTTCCTGCTAGGTCTGTTTTCTGTAAAATCCCTTTTATGGGCTGGTTGGTTCGAACCTTAATGGTGTGAGCCCGGAAGTATGGACGAAGTCGTCGAGATGTCAGTATGAGTGCGTAGGCAAATTTTTCTATTTTTTGGTAGTTCAACTCGGATCCTTGTAATGCTTTACTAATGAAGTATATGGGTTGTTGCCCACTGTCGTCTTCTCGAACTAATGCTGAGGCTATTGCCCGACTTCCTACCGCGAGGTATAATATGAGTGGTTCTCCTTCTCGTGGTCGAGATAGGATATGTGGTTGTCCCAAGAATCTTTTGAAATCTTGGAAGGCTTGCTCGCACTCGGTGGTCCATTCAAACTTCTTCCCTTTCCTTAGGATGGCGTAGAAGGGGAGAGATCTTATTGCCGACCCGGCTAGAAATCTGGACAAGGCTGCTAACCTTCCGTTGAGTTGTTGTACTTCTTTAACACAAGTCGGACTCTTCATATCGAGTATGGCCCGGCATTTATCCGGATTTGCCTCAATTCCTCTTTGTGTGAGCATGAAACCCAGGAATTTACCAGCTTCTACTGCGAATGTGCACTTTGCAGGATTAAGTCGCATGCCATGCCTTCTTATGGTGTCGAATACTTGGGCGAGGTCGGGCAGCAACGTCTCTTCACTTTGTGTCTTTATTAACATGTCGTCCACGTAGACTTCCATGATTTTTCCGATGTGATCCGTGAAGACTTTATTCATAATCTTTGGTAAGTAGCTCCCGCATTTTTAAGACCAAAAGGCATGATAATGTAGCAATAGTTTGCTTTTGGGGTTAAGAATGAAGTTTTTTCTTGGTCGGGTAGATACATCGAGATTTGATTGTATTCCAAATATGCGTCTATAAACGAGAGGTATTTATATCCGGAGGAAGCATCTACCAGAGCGTCGATACTTGGGAGTGGATAAGGATCTTTTGGGCAGGCTTTGTTGAGATTAGTGTAGTCGGTGCACATTCGCCACTTCCCATTTCATTTTTTCACCAAGACGACATTAGCTAGCCATAGCAGGTACTTGACTTCTCTTATGAATCCTGCCTCCAGTAAAGCTTGTACTTGCTCTTCCACAGCTTGGGATCGTTCTGGTCTGAGCTTTCTTCGTCTCTGTTGTACCGGCCGAGATCCTGGGTAGACCGCCAACTTGTGGCACATTAATTTGGGGTCTATGCCTGGCATGTCTACAGCCTTCCATGCAAAGAGGTCGACGTTATCTCATAAGAACTGTATGAGTGATTCTTTTATGTCTCCTTTTAGGCTCGTACTAATATTGGTTGTTTTGTCTGGGATGTCTCTGATCTGGACTTTCTCTACTTCACCTTCAGGTTGTGGGCAGAGTTCTTCCCGCCTCTGAACTCCACCGAGTTTGATTGTGTGGAATTCTTCTCCTCTGCCTCTGAGGTTTAGACTTTCGTTGTAACAGCGGCGTGCCATCTTTTGGTATGCTTTTATTGTAGCTATCCCTTCTGTAGTTGGGAATTTCATGCACAGATATGGAGTCGAGACTATTGCGCCGAGCTGATTCAATGTTGTCCGGCCTATTAAGGCGTTGTAGGCTGAACTCACGTCGACCACGATGTAGTCTATCTTGAGTGTTCTTGACTGGTTTCCTTTTCCGAAGGTTGTGTGTAGTGAGATGTATCCAAGTGGTTGAACTGGGGTGTCTCCCAGTCTGAACAGGTTGTTTGGCTATGCTCTAAGTTCTTTTTCTTCCAGAGCTTGTCGAAGGCAGTTTTAAACAAGATGTCGGCGGAGCTCCCTTGGTCTATTAATGTGCGATGGAGATTTGCATTTGCCAATATAATAGTGATGACCATGGGATCGTCATGTCCTGAGATGATACCAGCTGCGTCCTCTTTGGTGAAAGTAATTGCGGGGATGTCGGGTGCTTCCTCCTTCCCCTCGACATGATATACTTCTTTAAGATATCTTTTGCGAGATGATTTGGAGATTTCTCCTCCTGCAAATCCGCCATGTATCATGTGGACATGTCTTTCTGGTGTACGAGGTGATCGCTCGATTCGTCCGACATCTTCGTCCCTTCTTCTTTTTCTTTGTTCATCGTCTCGGGTGGCCAGGTACCGATCTAATTTTCCTTCTCTTACTAGTTTTTCTATGACGTTCTTTAAGTCAAAATATTCATTGGTAGAATGCCCACAGATTCGATAGTATTCACAATATTCAGTACGATTTTCTCCTCCTTTTTTGCCTTTGAGTGGTCGAGCTGGGGGTATTTTTTCAGTGTGGCAGACTTCTCTGTAGACATCCACAAGGGACACCCGAAGAGGGGTGTAATTGTGATATTTTTTTATTTTCTCCCCATGTCGATCTTCCTTCTTTTTGGATTCCTTATCTCGGGAGGGATAGGTGAACCTGGATTTTGAGGTCTCTCCTAGTCGGGAGTTTTCCTCCATGTTGATGTACTTCTCTACTCGTTCTTGTACTTCATTCAGAGATTCGGGGTGTTTTTTCGATATGGATTGGCTAAAAGGTCCCTCTCGTAAGCCATTGATGAGGCCCATAATGGCGGCCTCTGTTGGTAGGCTTTGTATGTCCAAGCATGTTTTATTGAATCTTTCCATGTAGTTGCGAAGACTTTTCCAATTTCCTTGTTTGATTCCTAATAGACTTGGGGCGTGCTTAGCCTTATCTATTTGGATGGAGAATCTGCCCAGAAATTTCTTAGCTAAGGCATCGAAGCTTGAGATGGACCTAGGAGGTAGATTGTCGAACCATCTGATCGATGTCTTTGTTAAGGTAGTCGGAAAGGCTTTGCAGCGAACTGCATCTGAGGCGTCGGTGAGGTACATTCTACTTATGAAATTGCTGAGATGATGACCGGGATCTATAGTGCCGTCATATAAAGGCATATCCGGGAGTTTAAAGTCTTTAGGGATTTTGGTCTTCATGATCTCCCTAGTGAATGGATCTTGATCCTTGCGAGAGTTGTCCTCCTGGATGGATCGAGTTGCTTTGGTTTTGAGATCGGCTTCGAGTTTTAGAAGTTTATCTTCTAATTCCCGGCACCGCCTTATCTCCCTTTGTAGATCCTTCCCAGCTTCTCGCTGATGTTGGGCTTCTTTTTCAAGTTGTTTTAAGCGATCTTGAAGTGCCTCCATGGCTCCCACAGTCGATGAATCATTGTTTTTATTAGGTTGAGGAGTATCGTTTGGTGTAGTGTCTACATTCTTGTGTGGCGTTCTATCTTCCAGATCCAAATCGTGGTCGTTGTCATGGTCGTCTGCCATGGTGATGGGATGACTTCCAGGTCCCCGGCAATGGCGCCAATGTTCCGAGGGTTACCTGAAACTGTAGGTCGATCTCGGTCGAGATCTTCTGTGCTGATCGGAGATGATGGGTCCGGCTGTGAGTGGAGGCCGGAGCTATCGTATCCGACTTGTTGAGCTTGGCTGCACTGCTGATCCTTCGCCACCGGAGGGTGGGGGGTACCTGCAAGGGACTCCGATGCTTAAGTTAGCAAGGGTATTAAGCAGGTTTTTAGTAGAATCAGAGTATGAGTTATACCTGGGTGCTTGATAAACCACTATTTTATGGTTTATCTTGTGCTCAATTGAGTAGTTTTTATCAACTCTTTACCCACATATTCATACTATTTGCATGGTTTTACATTTGCCTTCCTAATTATGTGCTTTGATTGAAAACATGCTTCTTTGGCCTTAAGTTCCCTATGTTTAAATCCTCTCTTATTACCATTAGATGCCTTGATATGTGTGTTAAGTGATTTCAGAGTTAATAGGACAGGAATGGCTCAGAGGATGGAAAGGAAGCATGCAAAAGTGGAAGGAATACAAGAAGTTGGAGAAATTGCTAAGCTGTCCAGCCTGACCTCTTCGCACTCAAACGGCTATAACTTTAGCTACAGAGGTCCAAATGACGCGGTTTCAATTGCGTTGAAAAGCTAACGTCCCGGACTTCGATTTGATATATAATATGCCATAGTTACCCTAACGCTAGGCGATGCAAACGCGTGCTCCATGCGGATGCGTCGTAGTTCCAAAAATCAGCGTGGCAGATTTCTTCTCCAGCGATTTCTGGGCTGTTTTCGACCCAGTTTTTGGCCCAGAAAACACAGATTAGAGGCTATAAAGTGGAGGAATCCATTCATTCATGATAACAAGCTCATAATTCGTAATTTTTAGGATTAGATGTAGTTTTTAGAGAGAGAGGTTCTCTCCTCTCTCTTAGGTTTTAGGATTAGAATTCCTCTTAAAGGATTTAGGATTTCAACTTCTTCTCAGGTTCAATGTTCCTTTTATTTATTTTTTCCAAATTAGTTTATGAATTCTCATGTTTAATTTAATTTTCTATTTAATGCAATTTGAGGTATTTCAGATTTATGATTGCTTTCTTCTATTTATGATATTAATGCTTTCTTCTATTTTAGAGTAGCTTCCAACTTGATTTTGGAGTTAATTAATATTTGGAGACCCTTGAGTTGGAAGACTCAAGAGTTAATTGTGATTGGCTCTCTGGCCACTAACGCTAATCCAAACACAAGGGTGAGGATTAAGACTTGTGAACAGAAGTTGGCTCCCAACTTAATTTTCCTTTATTCAATAAAGGATAACCAAGTAGAACAACAACCAATTACCATTACACTTGAAAAATCCAACAAGGATAGAACTTCCAATTAATCTTCTCCGAGTCAAGGCTTTTTATTTAATTACATAAAATCTCTTATTTATTTTTATTGCTTTAATTTATAATTATATCTGTGCCCATTGTCCAAACTCCAAAACCCCAATTTACAAGACTCATAACCAATAATAAGAACACCTCCCTGCAATTCCTTGAGAGATGACCCGAGGTTTAAATACTTCGGTTATCAATTTATTTAGGGGTTTGTTACTTGTGACAACCAAAACTTTTGTAAGAAAGGAATTCTTGTCAGTCTAGAAGCTATACTTACAACGGGAATTTATTTGCAAAAATTCTAGATCGCACGAGAGTTTCGCTCTTCAAAATGGCGCCGTTGCCGGGGAATTGCAAACGTGTGCCTTATTATTGGTTATTGTAAATATTTACATTTTGCTTGTTTATTTGTTTTTATTTTTGTTTTTATTTTTACTTTTTCATAAATTAAGAGGTTATTGTTTTTTTATTTAGTTATTAAAAATTTTTTTTAAAAAAATTTGTTCTTCGTGTTTATCTTGACCTTCAAGTTGTTCTTAGTTGTTTTCTTCGTTTTGATCTAAAAATTTTAAGTTTGGTGTCATTTTATTGTTTTTCTCTTTCCTCATTAAATTCAAAAATATCTTTTCTCTTTATTTTAATTGAATTTTCGAAATTTGCATAAAAAAAATTTCAGATTTTTATTTTAAAATTTTTATCTTATCTTATCTTATTTTAAATTTCAAATTTCAAAATTCAAATTTCAAAATTTCAAATTTCAAATTTTAAAATTTAATTTTTAAATTCAAAATTTAAATAACCTTTTAATTTAAATTTGTTTTTATTTTCGTTTTTAATTTTTATTTGCTACTATGAACTCTCACCCCTTTGGCTATGAGTCTGGTTACAATTATGTTGCAGGAAGAAGAAATTACAAAGAGAACAGGCATCAAGGTTGGAACAATCAAAGATGAGAGGAGCCACAAGGATTTGATCAACCCTCATGGCAACAACCACCTCCAATGGACTATCAACAACCACCACCATATGCCTATGAACCATTTCCTCAACATGACTTTGGACCACCATACTCACAAGCCCCTTTCCGCCAATCACCTCCATATAACCCTAACCCATATCCATCATACCAACCACCTTATGAGCCAAACGAACCCTCCTATCCACCCCAAACCTCCATGGAGAAAGTACTTACCGATCTAAACTCTACTATACAAGCTCTCGTCGCCCAAATCGGACCACCAAATACCTTCAACAATCAACCCTCAAGCTCTAGTGCACTTTCTTTTCAAACACAGAATGATCTCTCCATCCCATCACCACCATCCATGGAAGAGCACCCATATCCATCAATCCAAGAGCAACATGATCCCAATGATGCTATTGACATGGAACAAGAGAGAAGGGATCATCTTCGCGAATCCATACTTCATAAGGAGCTAGAGAAGGCTCTAAAGGTGAAGGTAGTAAAGACCGTTTGACGTCGGGTTTTCTACCAGTAAAGAAATTCATAGAAACGGTTGCGTTGTAGATATAGTTTCTAACCCGGCAAAAATCCCTTCGTACAAACGTGTTGGGTGTCACAAGTAACAAACCCCTTTTTAAAAATTGTTAACCGAGTATTCGAACCTCGGGTCGTCTTCTCAAGGAACTGCGAGGAAGTATGTTCTTATTATTGGTTATAAGGGTTATAATCGGGGTTTAGCAGGTGAGAAGTAAGCAATTTAAATGACGAGTGAATTAAATGGCAATTAAAGATAAATAATAACTGTAAAGCAACTTTTAGCAAGGCAGAGAAATTAGAGGTCCAACATAGTTATCTCCCTCAACAATAATGAAAGTTAAATCTAAACTCCACTTGGTCAACCTTTACCAGAGCAAAGGAAAGTCAAGAGACTAGTTAAGTTGACCTTTGAATCCTAATTATTTCCTAAGAGAAGGTTGGGATTATTTAAGTTCAGCTCAATTAGCAAGATAACGATTATCAATTATGTTGAGTTTAATAACTGTTGAGTTACTAAATTCTTAACCAGAACTAAAAGGAAAGAAAAAAGTAAAATTGCTGGAATAATAATAAAAATATCCTTAGATGGAAAGCAATGATAACTTAAGTCAAAGAGAACAATTATGAACTAAAAATACCTCAAATATCATTAATTCAATTAGAAATCTGTAACATGGAATAATTCATAAATAATAATAATCAATTCAAATGTTGGAATAAATAAATAGAAGTAAAAACTAAAAGAACATTAAACCTGGATCCAGAGTTACTCTTAAAACAAGAAGAAATCCTAAATCCTAAAAGAGAGAGAGAAGATCTCTCTCTCAACTAAATCTAAATCATTGAAAGGTGAAAATATGCGAGCTCTCGACTGAATGGATGCATTTTCTCACTTCATAACCTCTGGTCTATGCCTTCTGGACTTGGATTTGGGTCAAAAAGGGCCTCAGAACTCGTTATGAGCATTTTCTGCAATTTCTGATGCGTGGCCTCTGTCACGCGTCCGCGTGGGTCACGCGGTCGCGTCATTTGGAGCTTTTCCTTTCCACGCGGTCGCGTTAGTCATGCGACTGCGTCATGTGCGCTCTACTCAAGGCGCGTGGTCGCGTCAGTCATGCGGCCACGTCGCTGCTGCTTCGTGCTTGGCACACGGTCGCGTCATCCATGCGATCGCGTGAACACCAGTTTCTTTAAAGCTCCGTTTTGCTTCCTCCTTCCATTCTAGCATGTTTCCTTTTTCATCCTTTAAGTTGTTCAGCCTTAGAAAATCTGAAACTACTCAACACACTAATCACGGCATCGAATGGAAATAAAGATAATTAAAATAATTAATTTTTAAAGCTTAGGAAACATGTTTTTCATTATATGACATAATAAGGAAGGGAAAGTAAAACTATGCGATTAATGTGAATAAGTAGGTGAAGAATTGAATGAATCACTCTAATTAAGCACAAAAGAACTCATGAAATATGGGTTTATCAACCTCCCCACACTTAAACACTAGCATGTCCTCATGCTAAATCCAAGGTAAATAATTAAGGTTAAAGTGATGGAATGTTATGAAATGCAACCTATGCTAAATGCATCTACCTAATGAGTCATGCAATTCTAATTCATCCACTCATATATAAAGCTTACATGTAGCTAAGTTAATTCACATTCTCAAGGAGTTGTGTGTATATATATAGCCAACCCTTAAATAATAAAGTACTTTGGTAATTGAGATGGGAAAGAAAGCATTGTACAAACTTGCAAAACAATTGGTAAATTTTAAGCACAGATATATGTTGATGAGTTATTGAACCTCACTGGATTTTGTGTTTACTCTCTAGTCACTCAGTGTTTATTCGGTTTATTCACTCTATTTTTCTTTTTATTCTTAATTTCTTACAGCTTTGTTTTTCATCTAACCAATCAACAATTATAGAATATAGTCATACCAAAAAGTCATGAGGTCTTAATTAAGGTTGTAATGTGGTCAAGGTAAAGGTAAGGATTTATGTATAAGGTCAAGTGAGCTAATAAGTGAATCCTTAATTAGACTAAGATCTCACCTAACATACATATTTAGCAAGATAAAACTTCTTTACCTATTTTTCCATAATTTCCCACTTATTGTTACATGCTCATGTTTTACTTTTTATTTTTATTTCATGTGCATTGTTTTCATTGGAGAATTTCTTTTTTTGTATCCCCTTTTATTTGGATGCTGAAAAAAATAAATTTTTTTTTATAATGCACATGATAATTGAATCATTTAGATTTTCTCATGAGCATGCTTTCCAAATTTTATTTTATTCCCTTTTACTTTTCTACCTTTTGTTTCTATTACCCATGTTCCCAAAAGGCTTCCCACATTTTACTCTATTCATAATTTGTCTATCTTAAGCTAACCAAGGATTCACTTGGGATTTTATTTTGTTTTTCTGCTTAAGGCTAGTGATTTGGCTAAATAGAATAAAGGGATTTTAAAAGGCTCAAGGGGGCTAACAAGGGTGATGTAAAAGGTAGGCTAATTTAGGGTAAGTGAGCTAAAATCAAATGATGGCCTCAATCATTCTTTTGGTATGTATCTTATTCTATATTCTACAATTGGACATATAAATTAAAGCAAAGTAAAGAACATCAGAATAAAAAGAAATGTGACACACAGAAATGAAATTATGGTTTGAATGCAACCATACAATTTAAGCTCAAGACTCACAGGCTGTGTGTTCTCTAACTCAAGCATCATATATCATTCATATATTGTATGCAAGTTTAGTTACAAATTCCCATTATTCTCTTAAAAAAATTATTTAGGGTAGCTTTTAAAGTTTTAATGTTCCTCCTTGATGAAATGTTGTCAACTAACATGTAATGCTATATATACAAGGTGTGGGTTATTTTGATTCTGTTAAAGTTCCTAGTTTACTTCCTTTTTATATTTTTCTATTTAAACTATACTATCTTATGCTAAAAAGGGTAAACTATACTAATTAATCCATAATAAATCAGAATTGCAAACTAAACTAAATAACTAAAATGAACTAAATAACTAAGATATGAACTAAAGATGCAAAATGCAGAAAATAGAGTAAAATACACAAGTAGCAATGTATAAGTACTCAGAAAATAACAATAAAAGAAAAATACAGAAAAATGTCCAAAATAAAAGAAAAAGTATGTAGTGGTTCACCAAAAAAACGCCAGAGATGGCGACCTCCCCACACTTAAAATGAAACATCGTCCTCGATGCTCAATCAAGCCTGGTGTGAAGGAGTGTCATCACTGGTAGGGATGGCAGCTGGGGTCTCTGTGGCGGTGGTGGGTTGGGGGTCTGGCTGCTGTGGAGGTGGGACGGACTGGAGCGTGATCTCCGGATCTGCAGCCTCTATCTGGTGCATAACCTCCTGATGCGGGGCAGCCTGCTCTGTGGCTGCCTGCTGATGAGTCTCCGCCTGGGAATGAGGCTCCTCCTCGTGCTCATCCTCTGATGGCTCTGAAGGGGTGTCGGGCTCGGAAGGGATGTCGGCGCCCTATCTGATCATCAGCTTCAGATGGGAATAGCGTCGCCTGTTGCGGCGCTCTAATCTCTCATACCGGCGCCTGTTACGGTGCTCCATCTGATCAAGTTGGCGGAATAGACGGTGCACGAGGCGATAGACTGGCTTAGAGGTGGATGGAGGTGCAGTGGTGGCAGCAGGAGCAGCTGGGGCAGCTGTGGATGAAGAGGGTCCAGCAGACGGAGGGGCTGTCTCACCAGTAGCAGTGACAGGTGGTGGTCTGTAGCCCAAAGCAAGGAAGTTCCTGCTGTGCGGGATGATCTTCCTGCAGTCCACTGCGGGTGGTCTCTCATCGGCATCCTCTCAAGGCACATCAGCCTGACGGCCTAGCCGTGTAACCAGGTAAGGAAAGGGGAGGGTGCCTCGGACGTGGACCCTGGCCATATAATGCCGGATAAAACGAGGCAGATAAATGTCCTTACCCTCCAGCACACACCAAAAGAGGGTGATCATGGTAGCCGGGATCTCCGTCTCGTGAGTACTTGGCATCACAAAGTTACTCAAGATCTAATGCCAAAGCCGAGCTTCATCGTTCAAGTACACTCTCTTGATCCCTCTAGGCATAGTGGTGTTCTGACCCATCTCCTAAGGAACAGCAGGGTCGAGAGCTATTCTTGCCTTCACAGCATCCCAGTCAAACTGCATCTGGCCCATGTCCTCCTCAGCCTGTGCAAAACCATCTGGCTGATCGGACTTGGCTGAGAGCTGGAGAATGGTCTCTATGGCCTCCTCAGTGACCAGAATTAGCTTTCCTCTCAGGTTCACTGCATCAAGGGTAGTAAGGTAGTAGTTGCAATAGAATTTCCTGACCCAAGATGCATTGACCTATGTCAGTGGTCTCTCCAAAAAGAACCAGCCCCTTTGCTTGATTTGCTCAGTAGTGTACTGCTGGAGGGCTTCTGGAATCTTCAAGGTACGTTCCAGGTATAGATTTCTGGAGTTTACAAAAGCCGGGTACTTCAGTTCACAGTACCGGTTTGCAAATTTTATAGGATCATTCGCAGGAAGCAGTTGGTTAGCTTTCTCCTGCTGTGTGAAATTCTTCTCCCGCCATGATGTATCGTGCATTAGAGAAATGATAGACTGGGAGGAATCTCCTCTCTTGCGCTTGCCAGTGGTCTTGCCTTTACCTTTTCTCTGTGAGGCAGACATCCTGAAAAACAGAAAACCAGGAAATGGATAAAACAGGAAAGCAAATAGGCAATTTAAACAAAGGAAACTCAAAGCGCTAAGAGAGAAATAAAATAAGGAAAATGAGTAATAGAAAGTGAGTGAATGAATGTTAAATGGAAAGAAAAATCAATATGCCATAGTGAGAAAATTATAGGAAAGTGAAAATAATCAGAAAAGAGATTAAAAGGGTTAGTATGGTTAGGATTTGAAAAAGAAATTAGTAAATTAAAATTAGTGAGTTAGGAAGGTAAGTGGCATAGAAAAATTCCATATAACAAGGATTCACAGGTAAGCATGGAAGTACTCATAATTGAACAAGCAGTTTATGAACCAGGAAATCAAAAAGGATGAGAAAGTCTGCCATAGCATTCATGTAGTGGTTCGGGTAAAGCAGAGGGAAACAGATTTCAGAAATGCGAAACCCAAAACATGAATGAAAACAAATTTTTAAAAAAAATTGGGCAGCATTCCGGCTAAAATTGGATTATCTCGGAAGATAAACAGCAATTTAATCAGTTCATATGAATTAAAAAATCAAGCTGCATGTACATAGATATCAAATAAACATAAAAACTCAATGTAAACAGCAGCAACATACAAGAAAGTAGCATATGAAACATGATTATAGCAGCAACATATTTGCACATAGGATAAAATAGAAGTAAGAACAGTGCAAGTAAACAGACCTAGATCCACTAACCACAGCCTAAGCTACCTAACAACCTAGAAATCCACTACAACATGCAAGTCTAACTATCCTAATTATGAACATAAACGGAATAAAAAATACAGAAAAGTGACGAACAGATAAAAAAATTGGTTGCGTGTTGCGAAAACTGGTAAGCGGAAGGGGTGGAACAGGGAAGAAGGTGGCTGCAGCGGCGTCCGGCGCGGTGGTGGTGCATGGCGACACGGTGGTGGCGGCGGAGGGGGGCAGTGGCGGCGAGGATTTGGGTTGGTGATAGAGGAAGGGAGGG
>NC_029794.2:34817306-34818028 GCF_000816755.2 Arachis ipaensis | reverse complement strand
AGGGCTGCGCGACTGATAGGGTTCGCGGGCTGGGGGGTTATATTTTCGAATCCACGCGGCCGCGTGGGGCACGCGATCACGTGGCTTGGGACGAGAATGGGAGTGACGCGATCGCGTGGAGTGCGCGATCGCATGAGAGGGAGGGAAAGAAGGTTGACGCGATCGCATGGGTCACGCGATCACGTCGCTGGAATTCGTGCTAAACGCACGACTACAGCACCGTTTCAGCGCAACTCTCTGTCTCCTTTTGGGGTGATGTGCAATCCATGCGACGCGATCGCGTCGCTCACGCGGTCGCGTGGGATTGATATTGTACATGTGACGCGATCGCATGGGGCATGCGATCGCGTGGGCCAATTTGTGCGAAACGCACAGGGGCCGCACGATTCCAGCCTAACTTTCTGTTCGTTGGATCCTTACGCCGATATATATATCACGCGGCCGCGTGGGTCACGCGGTCGCATGGGTGGTGTTTTTCGCGATATGACGCGATCGCATGGGGCATGCGGTCGCGTCGTGCAACCACTTTTTTTTTATGCATGAAAAGTGCAGAATGCAATGACTATCATGGATGCTTATGCATGATTCCAGGTTTAATAAATTAAAAAGAAAAAGGGAAAATGAAAGCAATTAACAAGAAATAAATTGAAAAAGAAGCGACCATACCGTGGTGGGTTGTCTCCCACCTAGCACTTTTAGTTAAAGTCCTTAAGTTGGACATT
>NC_029794.2:34790076-34817213 GCF_000816755.2 Arachis ipaensis | reverse complement strand
TCTGCAAGTTTCGTTTCCTTGTGTTCTTCTGTGAATTCTTCCACTTCCTTGCAAAGATCTTCAATTGTATCTGTATCCTGGTCAAAGTCTTCTATGTCTTCCTCATCACTCGAGTCATAGATTGGAGGTTGAGAGAAATCTACCTCCGCATCATCTTCATATTCACTTGGGGAAGATTCTTTGATCTCAGAGAATTCACTTACGGACGCAGGCTCATCACTAGGAGAACTAGACTTGTGACTATCATCATCAAGGAAATTTGCTTCTTGGATTATTTCGTCTGACTTTTCATAAACGACTTGTCTTGGAGATTGTACGGTATCCTCCTTAGCATCAATTGTGGCATCTTGGACGGAGTTTTCCTCAATTCTGGATTCCCAAGGAAGTTCAGCATCGCCTAGATCTTCAACCAATTCAACCAACTCTTCTTCTTGAACAATGACAGCTTCTTCCACTTGTTCTAGTATGAATTGATTCTCTGTCTTGCCCGCTGGAGTCTCTAGTATTTCTTTCATGCTACGCTCTTCATCGGGCTGTCCACATGGAGCTGTGGTTGATCCTTGTATATTTAAGCGCCTAGTAGCCCATTGAATTAGTGCTTGCTCCAACTGTTGAACGGTTGTTTGAAATTTAATCATTGTTTCTTTTAGGCGATCCTTTACTTCACGATTTTCCAGACTTGGACATGATACAAAGGAAAGTGGTGACGATCAGGAACGATTGGATTGGTATTGGGGTAAGGAAGGATCATATGATGGCGAATGGCGAAGAGAAGCTTGTGAGTGTGGTGGTTCATGGTTATGTTGAAAGGATGGTTCATATGCACGGGGTGGGGCTTGTTGGTAGTTACAAGGTTGTCCACCATGTCTTTCAGCTGGGTATGCACGGTAGAATGGTCTCTGCCCAGGATATCTCGGAGGGTGTTGCTGCCTAAAGGGTTGATTAGATCCTCTTGGTTCCATCCATCCTTGATTGGTCTGACCTTGATGCACCTGCTGTAACTTCTATTTCCTTTAACAATATTAGAACCAAACTCAAAGTGAGAGGGGTGAGAGTTCATAGTAGCAAATAAAGATAAAGAGGAAAAATGAAAATAAATAAACAGGCAAAAGGAAAATATTTACAATAACCAATAATAAGGCACACGTTAGCAGTTCCCCGGCAACGGCGCCATTTTGACGTCGGGTTTTCTACCAGTAAAGAAATTCATAGAAACGGTTGTATTGTAGATATAGTTTCTAAACCGGCAAAAATCCCTTCGTACAAACGTGTTGGGTGTCACAAGTAACAAACCCCTTTTTAAAAATTGTTAACCAAGTATTCAAACCTCGGGTCATCTTCTCAAGGAACTGCGAGGAAGTATGTTCTTATTATTGGTTATAAGGGTTGTAATCGGGGTTTAGCAGGTGAGAAGTAAGCAATTTAAATGACGAGTGAATTAAATGGCAATTAAAGATAAATAATAACTGTAAAGCAACTTTTAGCAAGGCAGAGAAATTAGAGGTCCAACATAGTTATCTCCCTCAACAATAATGAAAGTTGAATCTAAACTCCACTTGGTCAACCTTTACCAGAGCAAAGGAAATTCAAGAGACTAATTAAGTTCACCTTTGAATCCTAATTATTTCCTAAGAGAAGGTTGGGATTATTTAAGTTCAGCTCAATTAGCAAGATAACGATTATCAATTATGTTGAGTTTAATAACTGTTGAGTTACTAAATTCTTAACCAGAACTAAAAGGAAAGAAAAAAAGTAAAATTGCTGGAATAATAATAAAAATATCCTTAGATGGAAAGCAATGATAACTTAAGTCAAAGAGAACAATCATGAACTGAAAATACCTCAAATATCATTAATTCAATTAGAAATCTGTAACATGGAATAATTCATAAATAATAATAATCAATTCAAATGTTGGAATAAATAAATAGAAGTAAAAACTAAAAGAACATTAAACCTGGATCCAGAGTTACTCTTAAAACAAGAAGAAATCCTAAATCCTAAAAGAGAGAGAGAAGATCTCCCTCTCAACTAAATCTAAATCATTGAAAGGTGAAAATATGCGAGCTCTCGACTGAATGGATGCATTCCCTCACTTTATAACCTCTGGTCTATGCCTTCTGGACTTGGATTTGGGTCAAAAAGGGCCTCAGAACTCGTTATGAGCGTTTTCTGCAATTTCTGATGCGTGGCCTCTGTCACGCGTCCGCGTGGGTCACACGGTCGCGTCATTTGGAGCTTTTCCTTTCCACGCGGTCGCGTTAGTCATGCGACCGCATCATGTGCGCTCTACTCAAGGCGCACGGTCGCATCAGTCATGCGGCCGCGTCGCTGCTGATTCGTGCTTGGCACGCGATCGCATCATCCATGCGATCGCGTGAACACCAGTTTCTTTAAAGCTCCGTTTTGCTTCCTCCTTCCATTCTAGCATGTTTCCTTTTTCATCCTTTAAGTCGTTCAGCCTTAGAAAATCTGAAACTACTCAACACACTAATCACGGCATCGAATGGAAATAAAGGTAATTAAAATAATTAATTTTTAAAGCTTAGGAAACATGTTTTTCATTATATGACATAATAAGGAAGGGAAAGTAAAACTATACGATTAATGTGAATAAGTAGGTGAAGAGTTGAATAAATCACTCTAATTAAGCACAAAAGAACTCATGAAATATGGGTTTATCACCCTTGAAGATGAAAGAATAGTTGAAAGGAATTGTCATGGAAAGAAAATCTTCAAGGATGAGTATGATTTTATATTAAAACTACTGGACAAAGCAGTAATTATTGAAGAGGAAAAAGTGGTTGAAGACTTGCGAGATGCTGAACCTCCATGGGAAAGTCAAGACAAAGAACCTCCTTCCAAGACGGTTGCATTTGATGTTGAGGAGAGTGTACAACCTCCAAGGCATATCATGGTTGAAGACTTGGAAGAGGTTGGTCAAGAGATGGAGATTAAAGAAGAAGAAGCACAACCTCCCATGCCCTTGGTAAACAATGAAGAAAATATTGAATTGGAAGAAAGCTACCAAGAGGAAGAGGTTGATATTGAAGAAACTTGCAAAGAGGTGAAAGTTGTCAGAGAAGAGCATAAGGGAGTGGAGCTTGCAAATTCGTTAGAAATACCTCCCCCTAAGTTGCCATCATCCTTCACAACATTCAAGTGGGTAAAATTCATATCCCTTAGCTTTCTAGTTCCACTTGAATATGGGCTACTGGAGACGGATGGTCAACTTAGAGCTCTTTGTGGCATTAAGAGTAAAAGGAAGATAGTTACTAGTTGGAGTTGTCAAGCAAGGTTCAACATGGTTGTGTGCTCAAAGTTTAAATGCAAAGGTTGGTGTAAAGCTCAACTGAATGGGTCTAGGAAGTTGTTTGGCCGCTTTTGTGAGAATTCAGATTGCTTGCTACCCGGATGGAATCATAATGATCAACAAGAAAACGGGTGCAAAGGCAAGGTCTGGGACCCCGGAATTCATTCCAGCAATCAACACTTTTGGGGCCTTGTCACTTGCTTTAACTTACTTGAAGGCTTTCTGCGCCTAGTTTGGGATCCCGGAGGCCATTGGAATTACAAATATTTGTGGGGATTCAAGGATCAGTACAAGCACAAGCCACCATAACAAAGGACTCCCCAAATTTCTAACTTAAGGACTTTAACTAAAACTGCTAGGTGGAAGACAACACACCATGGTATGATCGTTCCTTTTTCAGTTTTAATTTTATTTCGTTTTGTTTGTTTTTTAATTTTATTTTATTTCGTTGAACCTGGAATTACTCATAACATCCATATCATTTTGCATTCTGCATACTGCATATTAAAAAAAAAAGAGAAAGCACGCACGCGACACGGTAGCGTCGTTGACGCGTCCACGTCATATGTGCCTCAAGGAAGAAAAGAGATTTTACAGAGAGTCACGCGACAGCGTGGCTGGAGGCATGCCTTTGGCACAAACTAATCCACGTGACCGTGTGGATGATGCGATCGCGTCATTTAACGAAATAGCATCCCCACGCGTCCGCGTCACCCACGCGACCGCGTGGCCCTGTAAATTGACGTAACAAGGGTGTATGGCCGAAAGTTGAGCTGAAATTGGGCTGGACTCGTGCTAGCAGCACAAGCCTTACCACGCAAACGCATGCCCTACGCGTCCGCATCGTTCTTTAAACAAGACCATTCACGCGATCGCGTGACCCAAAGTTTTGGCAAAATGAGCTTTTCACCAGAGAGTTGCGCGAACGCGAGGCTGCACTCGTGCCAATCGCACAAATCAGGCCAAGCGATCGCGTGACCCACGCATCCGCGTCACCTGACCTTATCGCGCACCACGCGACCGCGTCACCCACGCGTCCGCGTCGCCTGAGCCGCACAACTTATCCAGATCAGCGCCAAATATCATATCTTTTCTTCCCCAAATCCTAATTTTTCTTTTCCATTCTTATTTCTTTCTTATTTTCTTCTTCCTTCTTTACTTTCATTCTCTTTTACTTAATTGTATACTTTCATTCATTGCATTTTAATTTTGTGCATATTTTTATTTTCTTTTCTAAATTTATTAGTTTTTTTCCATTGGTGTTACAATTTTCTTATTCAACTGTTGCATCTTTTCTTGAATTTATTTTGGTGCTCAGTGACTTGTTTTACACTGTTGGATAATATTATTTAAGTCAATACTAATCTTTTATGATATTTGTATTAATTTTGTGTTGACATTAATTTATATTATCTTGTACTCTCTTCCCCATTGTTACAAATTTTGTACCACTGGTATGCCATGGCTTCTATTGTTTTCTCACGTACATGTTGAAGCTTCCATGTAAATGAGACCCTTTTCATTTGGCATTAACCCACCCATACTTCATTTATTTTCTTATCTTTATTTCTGGGTTACTCTTCTTCCCTTTTTCTTTCAGGATGGCCACCCAGAAGGGAACCGGAAGACGTTTACATGGGGAGACAGACAAGTCCATCAGCACAATCCTTGGAGAAAAGCATCAGTTGGAGAGACCCATCCACTTGTACATCTTATCATGCACCGAGGACGGTGCAATCTTTAAGTGTGGGGAGGTCGATACCGATCTCCATGGGTTAGTTATTTTCTTCTCAACACCAATATATCACTTTGTTTGTTTGTTCATTGTTGCATTTGCATGTTTGATTACATATTTGCTTGATTTTGTGCATATTTTATCACTTGGTTGAAGTAATATTTTTTTTCAAGAAACTTTTTAGAGCATTTCACTAATTTGAATAAAATTTAATGTTAAACTTGTTTGAAGAAATATTATACTGGAACATGGTTTAGAGCTCGAACACACAAAACCTGTGAGATTTTTTGAGCCTATTTGAATTGGTTGCATTTTATTAACCAAAATTCTGTTTTAGTGTGTATTTTTCTCTCTAAAATTGTGATCTCTGTCTTGCTTAATTCTATATTTCCATTATTTGATGTATGCATACACTTACATGATTGGGGCCTTTGTTTCACTGAGCTTACATACCCATATGGCCTTACCTTTCATTATCCCTTGCAAACCAATTTTGAGCCTATTTTATCCCTTTGTTCTTTACTTTAGCACATCATTAACTCTAAGCGAAAGACAATAATGCCCTTAATTTGAATCCTTGGTTAGCTTAGACTAGTGAGAGTGCTTATGATTTAAGTGTGGAGAAATTGAATTTGGAAATATCTGGTTTGAGAATTGAGTATGTTAGAATTTTCTGAAAATGTGAAAAAAAAATATTTAGGACATGATTCATGCATTTAATAATTTAATCATATGCATTGAGAAAAATAAAAGAGAAAAAAATAATATAGATATATAAAAAAATGAAAAAAAAAAGAGAAAAAAAGAGCAAAGAAGTAAAAAGGGGACAAAATGCCCCAAAGTAAGTGTTGAAAGCAATGCATATGTACTGTACTTGAAATTAGAATGCATGAATATGTGGAAAACATGGTTAATGGATAGTTAGATGTGATATTATGATTACATGGATTGTCTTAAGTTAGGTGGGAAAAGTTTAAGTTAATTAAGGATTCAGATTTTAGTCCACTTGGCCAAATACAATCCTACCTTGACCCTAACCCCATTACAACCCTTAAAAGACCTCTTGATATGTGTATCTGTGCATTAAATTTTTGTTGATTGGTAGAAGAAAAGCAAGCCTTAGAAAGCAAGGTCAGTAGAGAATTGAGAGAATCGAACCTTAAACACTTGAGTGATTAGAGTGTATACACTACCAGTGAGGGTTCAATACTCAATCCCTTGTTCCCTGCTTTCATGAACTATTTTCTTCTTGCAAGTCTATTTGTACTTCATTTTCATGATTTGAATTAGTGAAATCCAGTTCATATTTCCTCTTGAAAGATTTGTTTACTTTTAACTAAGTAGGTAGAAACATTTTGCATGTAGTTGCATTCATATAGATAGGTTGCATTTCATATTAATCTATCATTCCTCTTCACTTCTTTATAGCTTCTCTTGAGCTTAGCATGAGGACATGCTAATGTTTAAGTGTGGGGAGGTTGATAAAACACTATTTTATGGTTTATCTTGTGCTCAATTGAGTGGTTTTTATCAACTCTTTACCCACTTATTCATACTATTTGCATGGTTTTACATTTGCCTTCCTAATTATGTGCTTTGATTGAAAACATGCTTCTTTGGCCTTAAGTTCCCTATGTTTAAATCATCTCTTATTACCATTAGATGCCTTGATATGTGTGTTAAGTGATTTCAGAGTTTATAGGGCAGGAATGGCTCAGAGGATGGAAAGGAAGCATGCAAAAGTGGAAGGAATACAAGAAGTTAGAGAAATTGCTAAGCTGTCCAGCCTGACCTCTTCGCACTCAAACGACTATAACTTTAGCTACAGAGGTCCAAATGATGTGGTTCCAATTGCGTTGGAAAGCTAACGTCCGGGACTTCAATTTGATATATAATATTCCATAGTTTCCTAGACGCTAGGCGACACAAATGCATGCTCCATGCGGATGCATCGCAGTTCCGAAAATCAGCGTGGCAGATTTCTTCTCCAGCGATTTCTGGGCTGTTTTCGACCCAGTTTTCGGCCCAGAAAACACAGATTAGAGGCTATAAAGTGGGGGAATCCATTCATTCATGATAACAAGCTCACAATTTGTAATTTTTAGGATTAGATGTAGTTTTTAGAGAGAGAGGTTCTCTCCTCTCTCTTAGGTTTTAGGATTAGGATTCCTCTTAAACGATTTAGGATTTCAACTTCTTCTCAGGTTCAGTGTTCCTTTTATTTATTTTTTCCAAATTAGTTTATGAATTCTCATGGTTAATTTGATTTTCTATTTAATGCAATTTGAGGTATTTCAGATTTATGATTGCTTTCTTCTATTTATGATATTAATGCTTTCTTCTATTTTAGAGTAGCTTCCAACTTGATTTTGGAGTTAATTAATATTTGGAAACCCTTGAGTTGGAAGACTCAAGAGTTAATTGTGATTGGCTCTCTGGCCACTAACGCTAATCCAAACACAAGGGTGATGATTAAGACTTGTGAACAGAAGTTGGCTCCCAACTTAATTTTCCTTTATTCAATAAAGGATAACCAAGTAGAACAACAACCAATTACCATTACACTTGGAAAATCCAACAAGGATAGAACTTCCAATTAATCTTCTCCGAGTCAAGGCTTTTTATTTAATTACATAAAATCTCTTATTTATTTTTATTGCTTTAATTTATAATTATATCTGTGCCCATTGCCCAAACTCCAAAACCCCAATTTACAAGACTCATAACCAATAATAAGAACACCTCCCTGCAATTCCTTGAGAGACGACCCGAGATTTAAATACTTCGGTTATCAATTTATTTAGGGGTTTGTTACTTGTGACAACCAAAACTTTTGTAAGAAAGGAATTCTTGTCGATCTAGAAGCTATACTTACAACGGGAATTTATTTGCAAAAATTCTAGATCGCGCGAGAGTTTCGCTCTTCAGTGCTCCGGTGTATTTATAATGGTCGTGGGCTGACCTTCTTAGGTAAGATAAGTTAGTTATCTTATCTTATCTTATCTTATCTTTGGGTGTGGTCAGCTTATCCTTAAGGGAACTGCCTTTATCTCTATAGGCTTGGACTACCTTTGGATATGGGTCGTGTTCCTCTATTTGGGCCCTTTACTGGGCTTTCCTGTCAATTTGGCCGATCTCTTTGAGAAGAGGTCGGATAGTCGGACCTGAAGAGGTTGGTCGCCTTGTCACTAAACATCCCGGGTCGGACAGCTCGACCCAGGGTATGAACAGAGTGGTACAGGTGTAATTATAGAAAGCGATCAGGGAAGCCAAATCAAGCTAAATAACCAAGCTAAATACGAGGCACTACTGGCAGGTTTAAGGATGGCTAAGAAGGTAGGAGCTTACCGTGTCTAGTGATTCACAAGTAGTCACCTCACAAATAGAAGGGAGCAACCAAGCTAAGGATCCCACCATGAAAAAATACCTCGGGTAATTCGAGAGACCCTGGACAAAACCAGAGAATAGCTTGGATAATTCGGGGGACCCTGGACAAAAACAGAAAATAGCTCGGACATTTTAGGGGATATGAGGTCCGACACATACCTCGGGAGCAGAATGCCCGAGCTGATGTACCTTCAAAACCAGCCAGCACCAACAGCTCGGACAATTCGGGGAATATGAAGTCCGACACATACCTCGGGAGCAGAATGCCCAAGCTGATGTATTTTCAAAACTAGCCAACACCAAACCAGGGGGCAACAACAGAAGCCTCATCCAGGCTACATTACATGACCACAACAAGTCGATCTCGAAGGCGGTATAAGGGATGGTAATATTCAACTAACTGAAAAAGTAGTCATAAGTATAGAAAAAGGGTCGTTCCCCCGGAGTCAAGGAAGGAAAACAAACCCTCTCCTCAGGGTCCGGCGAAACCAACTCATAATTCTTCTCCTCATCCCTATCCCTACAAATTCTATGGAACCTCCAAAGTCGCACACAATACTCAAGGTCAGCCACAGTAACACACATTAAAACTATGAAATCCAGCCAGTCATACATGCCGTCCGGGATTTTAGTAGACATCTCAGGAATGTTTTCGCGGGAAGACATAGGTCAAATATTCCTACAGTAAGAAAAATGAGGTTACTACCAAACAACTCGGGCAAATAAGGAAACAACTCAGACAATAACAGCAAAACATCAAGTGTCAGATACAGCAGTAAAAGGGGAACTCCATGACTCACACGAAAGTCCAGGGGCACCCTTTGGAGGCAACAACAGGGCAAGAACATAGAGAAAAGAAGTCGACAATCTATACCCAAACAGTCCGAACACCTCTCAAATAAAAAGTCAAAACAAAAGCTAGAACTTTTGTACAAAAGGAGTCAGGAAACGATGAAAAGAAACAAGAACAGCAACAAAACCCTAAGCAAAGCACACATTCTTCTCAAAGGCGAACGACAAAAGAAAAGTCACAACAAACGATTAAAGATGCAAACTTTTTGCAGAAAGAACCAAAGTTCTTCAGAGCAAAAACCCAAATACAAAGTCAAAGCTTTACATCAAAAGGGAAGAGCTCCCAAACTCAAAGGAAAGAGGTCGACCTACCTCCAGAAGTCCGAGAAAGAGCTCGGATTAAAAAGGAAGCACTAAAGTATCGAATGGACCTAAGATCGATCAGGAGAAGGGAAGCTAGCAGCCAACTGGAAAGGACCATACCAAGTTGTTTAGAGGTACTGGGGAAAGGTCACCACAAAGTATCCGACCTCGAGGGGCGAGAGCTACCAAGGTCATGGCATGCCTGTAATCTAAGAAAGGCGCCAGGCCAAGTCTAAAAGATTGCCCGACCTAGAAGGGTAAGCACTAACATGTACACACTCTTATTCATATCTTCATTTTATTGTTTAAAAGTTGCAGATTTCCCAAAAAGTTTCCTACCAAGACGCATTAATCTGAGCGCAAAAATTCACTGCCTGATCACGACAAGGTCAGCGGGGTGAAACCAAATTCACCGCCCGATCACGATAAAAGTCGGCAAAGATGAAAGCAGAATTCATCACCCGATTTCGACAAGGTCGGCAAAGAAGTGAAAGCATAATACATCGTCCGATTTTGACAAAGTCGGCCAAGATGAAAGCGATAAAAACAGATTAATTCAAGAAGTTATAAAAAAGTGATCCATAGAAAGAGACCTGACGAGGTCTTAGAAAAAGTGGATTGCTAAAAATAACTTAGGATGGACCGACATAAAGAAGTCGGACCAACCTGATCAAAGCGACCAAAAGTTATAAAAAAGTAAGCCATAGAAAAGAGGTCTGGCCAGCCCTGAAAATGGATTACTAAAAATAACTTAGAAGAGACCGAGAAGAAGAAGTCGGACCAACGAAAGCTACAGTTTGGACCGACAGGAAGAAGTCGGACCAACGAAAGCCACAGCTTGGACCGACAGGAAGAAGTCGGACCAACGAAAGCTGCAGCTTGGACCGACAAGAGAAGTCAGACCAACGAAAGCTAAAGAAGGATCGACAAGAGAAGTTGGACCAACGAAAAGCGTGCACTAAAAGGGACATAGCTTTGCCCAAAAAGCCACGGCTCCACGACGAGGCTATCGAAATTGTTCAAACTAACTAAAAAGGGTTCCACGAGAACACTAAAAAGTTGTCGGACAAGTTAGCCCAGAGGTCATCTCGCCCAAACAGAAGACAGAAAAAACAAGATCTGATCAAAAAGAGGTTGGACAGCAAAGTACCAACACTCTATAAACATCTCACAAAGGCCAAGGAAAGGTCAAAAGGCCAAAGCCAGAAGTGCTTATATGAAAAGTACGAAGTCTTGAAAAAAGACACTACTTAAAAGGCAAAAGCACAAATCAGAATGGCGCTAAAAAGTCATCCAAACAAACTATAAAAAGGTTCCCCATCAGAACATTACCTAAAAAGTTGTTGGATTATGACTAAAAAAGCCCGAGCAATGAAGACAAACAAGTCGGAATAAGGCTGAGAAGTCCTCTCAACATACTAAAAAGGGCAATACCAGACTCGCACAAGGAGAAACTACTCAAGATCGACCAAAGTCAGGATGCTTGAGCACGACTTCCCCAAAGAGATCGAAGCTCTGAAAGCACGATCCCACGGAAAGGTCCGAACTCAAGCAAGGGCAAAGTCGTACAGGTCGACGTCAGCTAAGAAGAGGCGCAAGTACGATCTCAAAAAAGAACAAGCCAAAAGGTTGGGAAACAACTTAAAGCTCAAATGTGCTTAGCTAAAAGGGATACAACTCTGCTCAAAGAAGGCACAATCTCAAATAGGGCTACGAACGTCATCCGAGACTAAAAAAGGTTCAATATAAAGAACACTAAAAAGTCATTGGACAAGTCACTAAAAGCCCGGATATCAAGCCGCAAGGATAACTTCGCCAAAGCAGAGGGTTGTCAACACAAACTTACAGCAAGGCGTGATCCAGAAGGCAAGGGTAGAAAACCCACACTACCACTCAAAAGAGGTCGGACTGAGAAGTACCAAACCTCTAGAAAATCTGCAAGGATTGCAAAGCAATGAAGAAACAAGCCAGACAGATGCTTGAGCACGACTTCCCCAAAGAGATCGAAGCTCTGAAAGCACGACCTCAGGGAAAGGTCGAACTCAAGCAGGGGCACTGTTCTTGCATCGGTTCGAGCTGTAATGAACCGGATTGGCCGACCTCTTAGAAGGTTGGCCCATGACCGACCTCTTGGAAGGTTGGGCCATGACCGACCTCTTCACAAAGAGCTCGGACAAATCGCCATAAGAGGCCCAAGCAGGCCCAAACAAAAGGACGCAGCCCAATCTAAACGCAGCCAAAGCCTAGAAAGATAAGGGCGATTCCCTTAAAAGATAAGATGACTTCACTCAAAGATAAGATAAGATAAGATAACTATCTTATCTCTAGAAAGGTCACTCCACGCCATTATAAATACACTGGAGCACCCAAGTATAATTCATACTCTGATTCTACACAAAATACCTGCTTAAAGCCCATGCTAACTTAAGCATCGGAGTCTCTTGCAGGTACCACCACCCTCTAGTGACGAAGGATCAGCAGCATCTCTAGCTCCGCCAGTTCCATCAGGTCAGACACGACAGCTCCGGCCACCAGTTCCATCAGGTCGGACACGACAGCTCCAGCCACCAGATCCAACAAGTCGGACACGACAGCTTCGACCACCACAGCAGATCTCATCCGAGATTGACCTTCAGTTTCAGGTAACCCGCGGAACAATAACCATTTGCACACCTAGTGAATTGAACATCCAGCCATTGTTAATGGTGCATGAGTAAATCGAATAAAAAGAAATAACCATCCAATTAAAAATAGTATACATAATCATCTACATACCTATTGAATTAAACATCCGACATATCCATTGTTCACATTGTTTAATATTCTCATTGTCTACCTATACTTTTCCTTTTTATAATTGAAATTTAAAATTTGATATGCCTTATTAAAATCACGAACTTGAAACTAAATCTTGAGCCAACCAATTAAGTGCTTGAAGAATTGAAGGATTAGTGAAGGATTTGGAAAGATTAAGAAGTCCCTAGGAATGACCCATTTTCGGTGCGTCTAATGCACAAGGAAACACGTTGGACGCGAGGATGAGGAGCAACCCCTGAAAGGTTTGGGTTGAAGCCACATTCAACGCATAACATAGCAGGTGTCATGACCCTAACCAAGCCATGACTGGCGCTCAAGGAACAAGTCCCTCCGCAAGCCAAATGACCTAATTTTTCCAGAAAAACGGACAAAATCTCCTCTGTTCCTAGGACCTTACCAATATAAAAATTATCTTTCTGTATCATAAATAAACATCCATTTCTAGAGACAACTACAACAACATATTCCAATCATATTCACGACCCAATATGTCCAAAATACGCATTATATATATTAAGTCGATAACTAGAGTGTATAGTTAAATCCACAAGTCTTACATAACTAAATTATAATTACTATCTAAATAGTTTGATATGAAAAATAACATAACCCACATGAGGATCCTGCCTGTGGCATATGGAGCATTGACATAATCTAGATTTTGATCAAAGGTTCCATTACATAATTACTTAGCCCTTGAAAAGAAGAAGGGCTCACCGAAATGACTAAAATCTACTGAGAGACTAGTGGAATGGAACCTGGAATGACTTCTATATCTGAAAAAATATGGGAATATAATAGGGTGAGTTTTGCAACTCAATGAGCAAACATTATATCTATAACCCACACGAAACAATACAAGTTTTACCATAAAAATTATATTTCTTTCCAAAGATGAGAAATCCATATTAATTAATTATGCAAATAAATAGATATATAAGTAAGTAGAATGAACTGAAATGGGAGTTCTCATTCCAGAAGTCAAATCAAATTAAATCGAATATTACACACCTAGGGCGGCTCCACCTCTAAGGATAGCCCTTTCCTCTAGTGTGCCCGTACGGTATAACAGAACTAACGTGTGGCCTACATGTTAGGCTAGCAACGCTCCTACTAGCTGAGATCTGAGCCAGATGCATCTAGGTTAACGTCATAACCGCCGTTAACTACGGTTTTCTAGTCAGAGTCTCCCAAACCATTCCAAACCAACTCGCTTATAAAAATCTCTAATGCTTTAACATATTACTAAATTCCATAGTAAATCAAATATATATAAGAATGCTTACTAAAATTTAATTAAAATTCAATATAGTCAAATTAGAAAACAGATATGCTTTACAAAATATTTAAATATTATCTCGTGTGTATTTTTATAAAATTATAGGTTTCACAAATCAATACTTATTTCAAAAATATAAAAATCACAATAATCAAATATTTCCAAATTCCAAAAATAATGATCCAATTTAAATATTGATAATAATACACTTAAAAATAATTATAGACATAATATCCACTCACAACTTGGTTCTACAGAACCGGAAGCAACTTTGAGCGCGCCACCAAGCTACCAATTGATGTCCAATAACTTTATAACTCTAGAAATATGATAATAATAATATTTGTGAGCTATTAATATTGTCAATTAACATAATCTTACTCACTTTGACAAAAGTCCCAAACTTTCTAACCCTAATTCAGATTTATATATACCCATAAATATAGAGTTGACAAAAATTGGGGATATGGCTAATTATTGAGTCAAAGAGTTACCTTGAAGTCTCAATAATAACCGAAACTCAAAGTTAAATGCTTCCTTCACTCATTAAGTTGAAATTCCCTGATTTGGAGATTTTGAGAAAATGAGATTTTGAATAAATAGAGATAGAATAGAGAAGAAAAAGAAGCAAGATGATGAAGGTGAGTTTGATGATATTGAGTGATTGGTTGCAAGGAGAAGAGATGAAGAAATCTAGTTGGTAAGAGAAGAGAAAAGAGGGTTTTTTACATTTTTTATTTTTGAAAGGAAATGAAAGAGAAAGAAGAACCGGTGGGGGGGAGTGTCGAAGAAGAGAAGAAGAGAGAAAGAAAATTTTAAGTGGGGGCATGTGCCCCCCACGTGTTCTCCCCTCTCTTTTTTTTTCTCACACTCTCTCGGTTATTACAGCACGTTGAACGTGAGAAGGAATGTAAGCCCCTGGAGGTGTGGATTGAAAGTACGTTGGACACACCAAGAGGCAAGTTGAATGTTGAATGCAGCAAGTTGGACATGGGGTGCAAGTTGAAGCCACTGGAGGTGTCTTTGAGTGGCACGTTCAACGTGAAACCAAGCAAGTTAAACGTGAGGTTCAACATGTTAAACGTGGGGCTACTCACGTTAGATGTAGGAGTGGTAGCAAGCTTTTGGAGGGTCCCTAGAATGGCACGTTGGACGTGCAAGAAGACAAGTTGAACATGAGAATGGAAGTTGATTTTGTGGTTGGCTTTGAACAGAAGCCTCTATGTTTGGCTCTTTCTATCTTTGTTCCTAGTGTTTCTCTTGCTTGCTTCTTTTCATCCTTATTCTTATTTATTTTTAACATTTTTTTATACATACCAAAGCTCAAAACAACTCCAAGAAATATTGATTAAAGTACAAAAATCTAAATAATAACAAGAAAATCACTAACTTTATTCAAAAATTAATAAAGAAAACAACTAAAGATGCTCATGCATTACAATAATAAACTTAATATCTTACTTGTCCCCAAGTAAGAAAAGAACCATGCACAAAAAAATCCTCTAAATTCGAGTAGTTTCAAAAATTGCTTGACCTTTCAGTATGTGAAGTGATCAAGAGGCAGTAGGGTGAACTCTGAATTATGTGATCATGCATGGATTCCAGTGCTTGCTAGGCTTACAATTAAAAGTCTTAGAATTTAGGAATTTCATTTGGATGATATTATAGAGGTCTCTTTGTATATTTTCACCTTGAAGACAGCTTCCCCTTTTTTTTATTGGGTACTTTGCACCTTGAGTTTAGCCATGACTCTAAAGTTTTGTCTCAAGCTTTGCTTGACATAGAAACACCTCAAGCACTTAACTGGAGAACTCTTTGAGTCCATGCTTCTTTTTATTCTTCCCAATCAGTGGTGCTCAGAGCCTTTGACTTCTCTTTTATGGGTCTATTTACACTTGGCTTTGACTCTCAATGTTCTGTCTCAAAATTTTCTCGACACAGTCACACTACAAGCATATAACTAGGAAAACAACTCTTTGAACTTTGCTTCTTTTTAACTTTCTTAGCCATTTGTGCTTAGAGTTTTAGGCCTTACTCTTTGCTTTTCTTTCTTTTCTTTTCTTTTCTTGCTGCTTCTTGGTTTTATTGATTTTTGAGATCCTCCATAATGCTTCTCTAAACTTCATTCCATGTTTTAGAGCTCCTATGTAAGTTTTCACAAACATGCAACCTCATGACATACTCACATTATTTGAACCTCCACTTTTCTTAATCTTACTTGTCCCAATTTTTTTTTTTAAATTTCTTGAACTTTTTTTCATTTAAAAACTCTTTGTTGCTTGATTAAAGATATTGGGTGCAAGTAATTTTAAAAGTAAGGTGGTATGAAATATGAATGAATTATAATTATTAACTAATAACAAAAACAGATGCAAGATATAAGAATAAGAGCTCAAGAATAGAGTTACTTCCCTCTTCATCATCTTCAAGGCTATGTAGAGCATAGCTTCCAATACCAAACTTAGAATAGTTGCTTGTCCTCAAGAAAAAAAGAAAAATAGTGGTGATGGAAATATGAATAATCTTGATTATCTAGAGAAAGCAATTAAGTGATGCAAAAACTTATTTAAATTAAACAAACAAAATTAAAAACAAAATAAAATTAGAGACAAAATAAAAGGTTACCAACAGTTGGGTTGCCTCCCAACAAGTGCTCTTTTAACGTCATTAGCTTGATGGTTGGTTCTTGCTAAGGTGGAGGTTGATTATAATGCTTCAATGCCTCCCCTCTCACTGTGAATTTTCATCTTGTTTCTTCATTTATGAGCTTAATATGCTTAAGAGAAAGAATTTTGTTTACTGTATATGATTGCAATGGATGGTGAGGTAACATCACTTTCTCTCCTGGTCAGTGGAGATCTTCTTATTTTTTCATTTCTTGGGTACCTTCTTGAGAACTTTCTTTTCTTCATTTTGTGATACACTCCCAACACCAAACTTAGGTTTGATGTCAGGAACTATTTTGTTGATTTCAAAAGAAGACTTTGGTTGCAAATTCTTATTAGCTTCATCAGAGAGTTCTTGGAAGTTTGGATCAATTGATTCAACTTTCATGCAATCCTCCTTGTCACTTGAGTAATGCATGGTTTTGAAAATATGAAAAACTAAATGCTCATCATGCACCCTCAATATTGATTCACCCTTTTCAACATCAATGATGGTTCTTCCAGTGGCTAAGAAAGGTCTTACTAAAATAATGGAGGTATTCTCATCTTCCTCCATGTCAAGAATAACAAAATCTACTGGGAGAAAAAAACTTTTTCACTTTGATCAAGATATTTTCAACTATTCCATGTGCATGTTTTATTGATTTGTCTACCATTTGTAGAGCTATTCTTGTGGAGTTCATCTCTTGAATTTGTAGTTTCTTGATAACAGAGAGAGACATCAAATTGATGTTTGCCCCTAAATCACACAATGCTCTTTCAAAGATTGTGTTTCTAATGGTGCATGGAATTTGGAAACTCCTTGGATCTTGCATTTTTCTTGGCAAATTTTTCAGAATAATTGCACTAAATTCCTTGGTCATTACCACTGTTTCATCTTTTTTCAACATCCTTTTCTTGGATAGAAACTCCTTTATGAATTTAGCATAAAGAGATATTTATTGCAAGACTTCTATGAATGGGATATTGATGTGAAACTTCTTGAACACCTCTAAAAATTTGGAGTATTACTTCTCTTGGTTCTCCATCTGAAACCTTTGAGGAAATGAAAGTTTTGGTTGATAAGGGATTAATGTTTCCTTTTTCTTTGGATTTTCAATTATTGGTGCATGAATAGTGCTCTCCTTTTCTTGTTTTTCTTTTTCCACGTGAGCTTCCTTTGATACCTCTGTTTGAGTTTCATTTTTATTGCTAACCACTCTTCCACTTCTCAAGCTAAATGACCTTAAATTTTTCTCTTAGATTGAAAATTGTATCACTTGAAAAATTATTGGATGGTGGTCTCTCTATGAGTTGCTTGACAATTTGTCCTACTTGCACTTTCAAGTTTCTAATGGATGCATATTGATTTTGGAAGTTGTCTCTTGTGTAACACCCTAATTACCATAAACCTTACCTCCAGCCATAAAGTAAAGGTTAATCAAAGGTTACAACAAGTTTAAGGCTTATACAATAAAATATATAGAAAGGAGTAGTAATTCTAGAATCCCGATGAAGAAATAAGCTCAAAAACAGAGTTTCAAAAGCACAAAACGTTCACACGAAACTACAAGCTTATGGCACAAGATATAGATACAAGATAGAAAGACATATGTTTATATAAGAGTATAATAATCATAAGATACTAGCCTCGACCTACGGAGTTTAGGCCAACTAGTTATATATTGACATACAGAGTCTTTAAAAGTTAAAACAGAATACAATATATCTCTCTCAAAGTTAGCCTCTAAAGCAAAAATAAATATAAAAGTGAGAAAACTAATCAAAATAACCAAAAAGACAACAAAATGGAGTAAAGTCCTCCGCTCTGCCACCATCAAATAACTCACCGGGGTGGGTTGCGACCTGTATCTGAAAAAGAACAACAAAGTATGGAATGAGAACCGAAGGTTCTCAATATGGTAACAGTGCCCAGTAATGTAAGATATAAGACTCCGGGATGCCAGAGGCAATCCTAGAGCTTCATATCAATCATGAGATTAAACTTAAAGCATAACTAAATATAAAACCATCACTTTAAAACCATAACTAAAAAGGGGTAATCTAACTTAGGGAATTTTAAACTATCATTTCACCGCTGTCCCACAGCCTTCACCGGCCTAACCGCCATGCGATCCCGTCACCACCTCCTACGGAACCTCCTCAATTCCAGTAGAAAACACAAGTAATTCATACAAGTAAAGCACAAGTAATTATCATGTATAACAAGTAAATCAATAAGCAATTAAGCATGTTATACAATTAGCCATAATATACAAGTAAACAAAGCAAAAAACCATATAGAAGATGCACATGATGAATGCCTGTCCTATTGGCTGTGATATCACATTGTCGGTTCAACTGCCAACCTGACACATCACCTCGGGATGTTGCCTTTCGGTCACGAATAAAATGGGTACCCCCAGGGATATCGTGCCCAGTACACGGTCCAGGGATATAGTACCCGCGCACACTCTTGTGATTCTGAAAGGATGCGAGCGGGATATACTCAGCCACAAACTTCACATCTCAACGAAAGCGGGATGAGCCACCGCCCTTATGCCGTCGACGCGACCTCTACAGGCGAGATTAACCTACCGTCCCTACCAGGCGCATATCGTCTCAGTAATACCAGTAGAAAACAATATTTTAGTGGTTTTCAAAAATTAGTTTCAGTAAGGCCATCACCAAATCCATAACTCCCCAATTCATTATACCAATCGTCTTTACAACACTCTACCACCTCACTCAACTAATCCACCCTCAGTACTCCAAAAATCTAAAGCTCCATCTTCAAAACTTTTTACCAGAAAATATCTAGTTAAACTCACTTAGGGTATTCTCTATGCTTCAAAGCCTAAAAACAAGTTAAGACACCCTAGATAAGCATTACGGAAGTTTACAAGCTTGCCGGGAAGATAAAATGGTTAAAAACAAAGCTTTCATTGAAAAATAGGACAATGTGCGTACGCATAAGGTTGTGCGTACGCACGCCCAGAAGAATTTTCACAAAGTGTGCATACGCATAGAGGTGTGCGTACGGATAGAGGTGTGCATACGCACAGCAGATAAAAGTTTTCATTTTAAATGCACACATAGATACGTGTGAACGCCATCAACAGGAGGCACTTTCCAGCGTATGCGTGCGCACGATGTTGTGCGTACGTACAACTTGCAAATTTTCCAGGGTGTGTGTTGTGTTTGGTGATGAATGAGATAAATGGGGCTCATTTAATGAACTTATATATGTTAGGCTTGGGCCCAACTTGATCCCGGTCCGACCCGTTAGTTTTTTGGGCCCGTTTGGCCCAATTTTGGACCAAACGTTTAAAATTAGTGCCACATTTTTAACTTTAATTTATTTCCTAACTTTTTCTACTGTTTTTATCTTTCTCGTACAGTACCGGACAGATTTAAGCCGGTACTGCCGCTTAACTTACTAGTACGCGCTTTTACGTAATTTTTCGAAGAAAATTACATTTTTTATCTCAGAGAAATCTACTGAGTCCAAATATCATATTTATGTTATCTAATTAATATTCTAAATTTTTGGATCCTATTTTGGACAATTAAATTATTATTATTTTATGTTAATTAATCGTTATTATTTCTAGTTCTTACATCTTGTCTCATCCATAAAATTTTATGTTTACTGCATGAAGGTGGAGGTAATTTGGACTATTGTGGTAGTAGATTGGGATAGTTTTTCAATAGTGGTTTCAAGGGAGAAAAATTTAGTTTCTAGAGAATAGAATTTGGTTTTCAGAGAAAAAAGTCTTTAGTGAATTTGTGGTTGTATGGGTTGAGATTGTTGTTGGTGAGGTACGGTAAATTTGTTTGGCTTTTGGTTGTCCCAATTAAAATTAGGTGGTTCCTCCATCTTGGATTACAAGTTTTTGAGAAGGGGTCACTGGATGGTGGCTTTTAAAAAATTTTCATGTAATTTACTTGCTCTTCCTTGAGCAACTCACATTCCTCCTCCTTGTAAGCTCTTCCACACAATTTATAACTCACTTGTGTAGTCACTGTTGAGACTTACATATGTCCCATTTACTTTGTGAGTGAGACAATTTATTGATACATCATCTTATTCTGTGCCAAAATAGTGTCCAAAGTGTCAAGTTCTATTACTCCTGTCTTCATGGTTCTTTCAGAGGAATACAAGTATTGATTGTTGGCTACAATCTCAATCAATTTCAAAGCTTCTTTAATAGTCTTCATATGCATGGATCCTCCAGCTGAGAAATCTAATGTTCTAAAAGCATGAGTGAGTCCATCATAGAAGATTTAGAGTTGCACCAAATCAGCAAACATATTTGGAGGGCACTTTCTCAATATATTTTTGTACCTTTTTCAAGCTTCATAGAGAAATTTTCTATCTTTCTGAATGAAAGTCTGGGTATCATATTTCAGCTTTGTCAACTTCTATGGTGGAAAGAATTTGGTTAAGAACTTATTGACTAAATCATCTCATGTTATAATACTCTCCTTTGGTTGAGTTTCAAGCCATCACTTGGCTCTGTCCCTTACAGAGAATAGGAACAACATCAAGCAATAACCTTCAACAGAGACGCCATTGGATTTGACTGTGTTACATATTTGTAGGAAGTTAGAGATGAACAAATTGGGATCTTCTTTAGGAATCCCACTGAATAGGCAATTTTATTGCATCAAAGTGATGATTTGAGACTTCAACTCAAAGTTGTTTGCCTCCACAGTGGGCCTTACTATGCTACTCCCACAACTATTGCTTGTGGGGGGGGAGGTAACAAAGTCTCCAAGAGTCATCCTAGCATTGGCATTATTATTGTTGTTTGTCAAGCTTTCTGACTCCTTAATTTCTTCTAACAGCCTCTGATTTTGAGACTTCTTTCTCAATTGGTGGAGTGTTCTTTCAATTTCAGAATCAAAGACGAGTGATTCCTTGTCTTTATCCTGCATGCAAAACAGAAAAAAATAGGAAAAAAAAGGTAGAATCCCCGACGTCAAAGTGAAAAAAGTTCCAGCGAGTAGCAAAAGAAAACAAAAAGGTCTAATTTAAAGAATCAATTAATGTGGTACTTGTTAATCTCAATTAATCCCCGACAACGGCGCCGAAAACTTGATGTAGAATTTTACAAAACTACAACTCAGTAAGTGCACCGAATCGTATCAAGTAATATTACGGTGAGTGAGTTATTGTTCCCATGAGCATTAAAGAACGAAGCAATAATGATTAATTGATTATTCTAACTAGACAAATCAAATAAACAGAGGAATGAATGGGAAATTCAAAACATGTAACAAAGAGCAATAAAAATTATGGTGAGAATGTTAAGGTTTTAGAGATGTTCACCCTCTAGAAAAACAATCTTTATGTTCATTTATTTGAGGCGTGCAATGATCAATCACAACAAATCACAATAAATCAAATTCCAATTCCTTGGTAATTCAATTTCTCTTTAACCTAATTAATCGTTAATTCTTTAGTCAATTATTTAAGAAAAGAGGTGAAGTATAATTCTGATTTAATTTCAAATAAGATTCAAGAATAGTCCTTCGGTTGAATTATATGTCACATATCTAAGCTAGTCTTAAACAAGTGAAACTTACAAAAAAGAATAATTTTCACAAGTTTTCTAATCCGAATTTTATGTCACTTATTCAAACTAGAACAATTGAAAATCAATACGTGTCTCACATTCTTTGAAATACTATTCCTAGTTAAATAAAAAAGTAGTGAGAAATAGTTTTTAAGCTATTTCCAATATTATTTTTTCCAAAATAATATTTAGAATTTAAAATAGAGTTAGAATATTTTTCAACAATTCTAAATCTTTAGGAATGAACAACGAAAACTCAATCATGAAATAAATCAAAGCATAAACCTCAAATAAAGTAAAACACTTAGATCAATAATCCATAAAAAAAGTTGAACAGAGCTCCTAACCTTAACAAAGGAGATTAGTTGCTCATGATGAAAAAAAATACTAAACTATAAAGTGTGGTGTATTGTGATGTCCCTCCACCAAAGTCTTCGGACTTATTAAAACTTAAAGAGTAAAGTATCTTTTTTGTTCCCAACGTTTGGGGTAAGTCCTATTTATGTCCCTTGATGTGCGGAAAACGATCCGACACAAAACTCACCGGCAAGTGCACCGGGTCGCATCAAGTAATAATAACTCACGGGAGTGAGGTCGATCCCACAGGGATTGAAGGATTGAGCAATTTTAGTTTAGTGGTTGATTTAGTCAAGCGAATCAAGATTTGGTTGAGTGAATTGTGATTTGCAGAATTTAAATTGCATGAGAAGTAAAAGGAATGGGTAAATTGCATGAAATTAAAGAGAACTGAAATTTAAAGTGCTGAATCTTAAAGAACAAGAAATTAAATGGCAGAAACTTAGAACGCAAGAAATGTAAATTGCAGAATCTTAAAGTGCAAGAAATGTAAATGGCTTGGATTTTAAAGGGAATTGGGAATTGGATTTGCAGAAATTAAACAAGGAAAAGTAAAATTCAACAAGCAGAGGAGTAGAAGATAACTTGGATTGAACCGGATCTAAAAACAGAATTGTAAATGAGCATGAAAAGCATTAAACAGAGGATGTAAAATTGGAATTTAGATCTCAGGACCCAAGAGTCTAGATAACCAAGTCTAGATCTCAATACCTTCCTAGATCCAACAAGAACAATTGCAAAGGAAATGTAAATTGCAAATAAAGTAGATGAAGAAGCAATTAACCGAAACTGCAATTCAATTAAGCAGAGAATTAAACAAGATCCCAAGGTGAGATTGAAACAGATTTCCTTCAATTCTCCAACCCAAGATCCAAGACAATTGTAATTGAAATTGAAAGCAAGAAAACTAAGAGGAAGGGAATTCAATTCTCCTTCCCCGAGACTTAGAAATTAAAATTCACTCAACACCAAAAGCTCTCCGAAAACTCTCTATGAAAACAAAAAGGGAAAAGCTCTCCGAAAAATTTAAATCCTATGCTATTTATACACTTTCTTCAATTGGGCCTTTGCTCTTGATGGAATTGGGTTGATAGAGGCCTTGGTTGATTGCTCTTGGAGTTTGGAGAAGAACCGAATTGAACCGGGTTTGGAATCATGAAAGCTTGAGTAAAAGTTTGAGTAAAAGTTTGAGGCAAACTTTTACTCAAACTTTTCACATCAGCCACCCTCTTTTGCTGATACCAACGTTTGGGCAAAAGTTTGGGGTCAAACTTTTGCTCCAACGTTGGCCTCCCCTTGCACACTCATGGCGCCAACGTTTGCCAAAAAGTTAGAGGCAAACGGTGGCGCAAACTTTTGCTCTCCAGGGTGTGTTGTTCATGCGCCAACATTTGCCAAAAAGTTTGAGGCTAACGTTGGCGCAAACTTTTGCTCTCCAGGGTGTTGATTTGTGATGCCAAAAGTTTGCCAAAAAGTTTGAGGCAAACTTTTGCTCCAGCTTTTTGCCCAAAAGTTTGCACAAAAGTTTGAGGCAAACTTTTTGTCCAGCTTTTTGCTCCCTGGTTCATTTTCACTTATTCCAAAAGTTTGAGCTAAAGTTTGAGGCAAACTTTTGCTCAAACTTTTTGTCCTCTCTTCCTCCTAGCCATTCCTTCTTGCTTCAACCTTTCTCCAAGCTTTCTTCACCTATCATTAATCAACCAAACACATCAAAGCTATGCTCAAATCATGAGATATTCATTCTTTCATAATATGTGACAATTATAGCATAAAACCTCATGAAATTGCATTAATTCATCTATGGTTGATTAAATCAAAGGAAGCATGAAAATCTACCCAATTGTCTTGCTTATGGCTCAAGAAAGTGCATAATTCAATTGAAAACAAAAGAAAAAGGCTAGTGAAACTAGGCTAAGATGACTTGTCATCACAACACCAAACTTAAAGCTTGCTTGTCCCCAAGCAAGAAAAGATTTATTGAGAAGAAAGAATGAAATGGAAGAGGATGTTCATGCTAGTAGAGTATTATTGGTAGTTCATGGGGTTTTATGTGGATATGTAAACACTCACTTCTTATTGACTCTTAAGCCTAGAAAGTCTCCTTCAAGCTTCAAGTAACATACTGCTATGACCTCTCATTATTCTGTTATCCTTGGCTATTATTTTGTTCATAAGCTTTGTTTGAGTGTCATGTGTAGCAAGTTTATTTTCTTTTCTTTATACTTGACACATTATTCACTATAGACACTTGGCTCACATTTCTTCTTAAAACATTGATGCCCAGCACCTCTTTGGGCTACTAAATGCCTTGTAGTTAGGTTGCTCTTGATAGTGGACTTTCAGCTGATGATCCTGGGTTAGTTAACCCAAGTCACCGAGTGTTGATGCACTCCAAAGAACTTAGTAGTCCAAGCAGATCCTAATACAAAGACACCACAGGCATATATTCTAAGGTTCAAGCTATTGGTGTCCAGCTTTGTTTCTTTTTGTTTTCTTTTGTTCTGCCACTCTTTGGCTATTTCTTTTTCTCCCCTTTTTTCTTCCTTTTTGTTTTTCTTTCTAACCAAGGATTTTTATTTGATTGAGATTCATAGACAGTAGGCCACTTTCTACTTAGAGGGAGACATTCTAGTTCTCTTATTCACTAAAAGTGAGCTATCACACATACATACCACCACTTACTTTTATTGTACTTCTATCTAACAGAGAACTATCTCACTTCACATTCTAAACATTTTTTTTTATTGAATTAAAGATGCAGGGGACAAAACATGCAGTTAGTTAAGTGAAAGTAAACATACAAGCACACACTTGGACTAGTTTACTTATTGCAAAAGAAAATTGAATCTACTTGAACTAGATGAACACTTTAGCAAGACATAAATCAAAGCATTTCTCAATAGCAAAAGTTAAGTATAAATACAACCTATTGGTTTGCAGTTCTTTTGTTCTTCCTTCTGTTGTGCCCCTTTTGAGTCATGATGCATAATGTCTTCAAATGGTGGTTCGTTCCCTGCACAATTCTCAAAAGTTGCTTGCTTCTCAAGCCCTTAGGTGACTGGTTAGTATGCATGAATTGAGTGTGACTTTTTGGATTCAATTTGGTGTGGGAACACCAAACTTAGATCCTTGCAATACAGATAAAACTACTCAACCTTTTTATTGAAACAGCTATGAAAAGAAAACTACCTCAGGTTGGGTTGCCTCCCAACAAGCGCTTCTTTATTGTCACTAGCTTGACATCTCGTTCTTTGATTATGGAGGCTGAAAAGCATAGTGCCTCAGCTTTTCTCCTCTTACTGTGAACTTCCTTCCGGTCTCCTTTTTGATGATCTCTAGGTGTTCAAGTAAAAGGACCCGGTTCACAGTGTAGTATTCAGATGATTGTGGGGACACCTTCATTAGTTGGGTGTTTAACACTACTTTATCCCCTGGTGAAAAGCCTTCAGTAGGGATCTTCTTGTTTCTCCACCCTCTTGGCCTCTTCTTCTTTTCTTTCTCAAAAGATACTCCCTGCCTTGGTGGTTCCTTATCTGAGATGTTGAATTTCTCATCTGGAAATTTTGGATCTAGTTCCTCCTTGATTTCTTTGGTCTGTTGCACCATCTCTACTTCTTTCAAGCATGGATTTGGAAGACTTGGAGCTAACTCATTGACTACCTCCTTCAAACTTTGATCCCTGGCCTTATCCTTCATACAATCTTCTTCTTGAGTGGGCTCATGCAGGGTTTTAAAAACATGGAATGCTAGGTGCTCATCATGCACTCTCAGCAACAATTCTCCTTTTTCAACATCTATCAATGCTCTGCCCGTAGCCAGGAAAGGCCTTCCCAGGATGATGGGAGTGTTAGGGTCTTCATCCATATTCAGGATGACAAAATCAGCTGGGAGAAAGAATTTTCCCACTTTTACCAACACATTCTCCACAACTCCCAATGCTTGCTTAATGGATTTGTCAGCCATTTGGAAAACTATTCGTGTGGACTTCAGCTCAGAAATTTGAAGTTTCCTCATTAGAGACAAAGGCATCAAGTTTATACCTGCACCGAGGTCACAAAATGACTTCTCAATTGTTATGTTTCCTATGGTGCAAGGTATGTAAAAACTCCCAGGATCATCTTTCTTCTCTGGCAACTCTCTTTGGAGGATAGCACTACATTCCTTTGTCATCTCAACAATCTGTCCTTCCTTCAGGGATCTTTTCTTTGTGAGTACTTCTTTCATAAATTTGGCATATAATGGCATCTGTTCAAGTGCTTCTAAGAAAGGAATATTGATGCTGAGAGTCTTGAATATATCCAGGAATTTTGAGTATTGCTTATCCTCGTTTTCTTTTTTGAACCTCTGAGGGTACGGAAGTTTGGGAACATCTGGCTTCACCCCTTCCTTCTTCTCTTGTAGCTGTGTTTCAAGGATGTCATCATCTTTCTTTGAGCTTTTTGCATTCTTGGTCTTTCTCTCCTCTTCACTTCTCTCTTCTGTCTCTTCTTGTGGAACTTCTCTGTTGTGTTCTTCTTGATTGATGGCTTCCTTCTCCCTAGTCTTTTCACTTCCCACTATGATTGCTTTGCACTCCTCCCACTTTGTAGCTTTTCCTTTGTCCTTTGGATTGGAGATTGTATCACTTGGGAGAACATTGGTTGGCCGTTCAGCTTGTTTGGCCAATTGTCCCACTTGTCGTTCAAGTCTCTTCATGGTAGCTTCATTTCTCTCTTGCACTTTGACCAAGCTTTGAGTGGACTGAGCAATTGCTTGTATGGCTGCCTCAAGACTTGAAATTTTACTTTCATGATGGTCTATTGGTGGTATGATGGGGGTGGAATGTGGTTGCTGGAAGTTATTTGTAGGGGTAGTGTGGTAGTTTTGG
>NC_029794.2:34786431-34789994 GCF_000816755.2 Arachis ipaensis | reverse complement strand
TGAGTAAAGCTCTGTATCTCTCCCATGCTTCATACAATGACTCTCCATCCATCTGAGTAAATGTTTGAACCTCTGTTTTGAGCCTGATGATCCTTTGAGGAGGATAAAACTTTGCTAAGAACTTGCTCACTAGATCCTCCCAATTGTTGATGCTTTCTCTTGGAAATGACTCCAACCATTGAGTGGCTTTGTCCCTCAGGAAAAATGGAAACAACAACAATTTGTAACTGTCAGGATGTACACCATTGGTCTTCACTGTGTTACATATCCTCAGGAAGGTGGATAGGTGCTGGTTTGGATCTTCCAAGGGGCCTTCTCCATAAGAACAGTTGTTCTGCACCAAGGTGATGAGTTGGGGCTTCAATTCAAAGTTATTTACATCGACATTTGGGGTAAGGATGCTACTCCCACAATGCCTTGGATTAGCAAATGTATATGAAGCCAAGACTCTCCTCTGGGGTTGACCATTGTTGTTGGCCATTCTCACAGGTGGATTTGTTGGATTTGTTGAGTGTTCCTCCAATTCATGATATTCTTCATCTGATTCTTCCTCTCCAGCAACATTTTTTTCTCTTGCTTCTCTTCTTAGCCTTCGGAGGATTCTTTCGTCAGTTTCATGAAAGGTAGGGATCTCTCTTCTTGTATCTGAAATACAAGCAAAACGCAAGAATCACACAATACCAGAAAAGCAATAACACTTCAATCCATGGCTGAAGTGAAATATTAGTTAGCTTAGGCAAAAATTCAAACAGTTAGCGTGTTAGTCAAAAGTTAAAGAAACAGAAAAAAAAAGAGCTTGATCTAGATCTCCACTTTACTTAATCATTGTCAATCTAATCAATCCCCGGCAACGGCGCCAAAAACTTGATGTGCGGAAAATGATCCGACACAAAACTCACCGGCAAGTGCACCGGGTCGCATCAAGTAATAATAACTCACGGGAGTGAGGTCGATCCCACAGGGATTGAGTCAAACTTTTGCTCCAACGTTGGCCTCCCCTTGCACACTCATGGCGCCAACGTTTGCCAAAAAGTTAGAGGCAAACGGTGGCGCAAACTTTTGCTCTCCAGGGTGTGTTGTTCATGTGCCAACGTTTGCCAAAAAGTTTGAGGCTAACGTTGGCGCAAATTTTTGCTCTCCAGGGTGTTGATTTGTGATGCCAAAAGTTTGCCAAAAAGTTTGAGGCAAACTTTTGCTCCAGCTTTTTGCCCAAAAGTTTGCACAAAAGTTTGAGGCAAACTTTTGATCCAGCTTTTTGCCCAAAAGTTTGCACAAAAGTTTGAGGCAAACTTTTGGTCCAGCTTTTTGCTCCCTGGTTCATTTTCACTTATTCCAAAAGTTTGAGCTAAAGTTTGAGGCAAACTTTTGCTCAAACTTTTTGTCCTCTCTTCCTCCTAGCCATTCCTTCTTGCTTCAACCTTTCTCCAAGCTTTCTTCACCTATCATTAACCAACCAAACACATCAAAGCTATGCTCAAAATCATGAGATATTCATTCTTTCATAATATGTGACAATTATAGCATAAAACCTCATGAAATTGCATTAATTCATCTATGGTTGATTAAATCAAAGGAAGCATGAAAATCTACCCAATTGGCTTGCTTATGGCTCAAGAAAGTGCATAATTCAATTGAAAACAAAAGAAAAAGGCTAGTGAAACTAGGCTAAGATAACTTGTCATCATCCCTGACGTTTAAATCGTCCTATTTGTATCCTTAACGTTTATAAAAGTGATTCAATGTTATCCTACTATCAATTATACTAACAAATCAGATTATATTTTTCAATTATTCTCACTTGGATGTATTCATTCTCAATTAGGTCTCACTTGAATGTGTTCAATTTTAATATTATACCCACTATTTGTGTTTAGATTCAATTATGTCCCTAGAAAAGTAAATTATATAAATGTTGTAGGAATTAGTTTCAACATTTGATGAGCTATTTTTCGGAGTAGATCATCGATTCAATCCCAGACATTTGTATTCTAACCTCAAGAAGAGATTTTTAAAACTCAAACTAAAGCGCTCATGATGTGTAATTGACTGCAGGATAACAATGAATCACTTTTACAAACGTTAGGGATACAAATAGGACGATTTAAATGTTAGGGACACAAATAGGATTTACCCAAAACGTTGGGGACAAAACCGATACTTTACTCAAACTTAAAAACTAAACCTATAATCAAACTCAAACTGAAAAAAAAAACAAAACCAAATCTAATCAAATCAAATATTTTCTAACAACTCTTAATTAATTAATGTTCTTCCTTGTAATTAAAATTCAGAATTTGATGTGCCTTGTTGAAATCATGGACTTGAAACTAAATCTTGGACCAACCAATTAAGTGCTTGAAAAATTGAAGAATTAGTAAAGAATTCGAAAGGATCAAAAAGTCCTTGGGAGTGGCCCATTATTGGTGCGTCCAACGCACAAGAAGGCACATTGGACGTCAGAATGAGGAGCAGCCTTAGAAGGTTTGCGTTGAAGGCACGTTCAACGCATAGCATAGCACATTGAATGCGGGGAGGAATGCAAGTCCTTGGAGGTGTGGATTGAAGGCACGCTGAACGCACCAAGAGGCAAGTTGAACGTGGAATGCAACAAGTTGGACGTGGGGTGCAAGTTGAAGCCACTGGAGGTGCTTTGAGTGGCATGTTCAACATGAAACCAAGCAAGTTGAACGTAGGACTGCTCATGTTGGATGTGGGAGTGGTGGCAAGCTCGTGGAGGGTCCCTGGAATGGCATGTTGGACGTACAAAAATTCAAATTGAACTTAGGAATGGAAGCTGGTTTTGTGGTTGGCTTTGAACAGAAGCTTCTATGTTTGGCTCTCTCCATCTTTGCTTCTAATGTTTTTCTTGCTTGCTTCTTTTCATCCTTGTTCTTGCTTATTTACAAAACTCAAAACAACTCCAAGAAACATTGTTTAAAGCACAAAATCTCAATTATAACAAGAAAATCACTAACTTTATTCATAGAATTAAAAATGAAAATAACTAAAGATGCACATGCATCAGTAAACAACCAAAATTTTAGTCTATGTCTCCAACATTGATCATTGCACATCTACAGACTGTATTTCTGTTTCAATATCGAAGTATTCTAACTTTAAGTTTCTAAATTTTATGTCTAAATGTTGCCTTGAGATTCTTAATAAGATCATATCTGAAAAGAAATTAAGATAAAATAAAAGGACAAAAGAATATAAATAAAAAACATAAAAAAAAACTACATTTAACAATATTTTAAACTCTAGATAGAATATAACTTAGTAACCATAATAATTATTAAGAAAAATATAAGACTCAAATATAAAAATTTATAATCACCTGATACACTAAAAGGGCATATATATAGTGTATGATTGATCTACTTTAAATTAGGAATAGAAATATTCAATTAATACTAAATTAATTTGATCATCTATTTTTAGAAGAAATCATTCTAATTATATGTGATTGATTTGTAAAATCTACTATAATTTTTTAATTAATAATTTTTTATTTATGTATATGTTTATATTAATTGTTTAATTAATAATTTTCATATTTTTAT
>NC_029794.2:34783207-34786406 GCF_000816755.2 Arachis ipaensis | reverse complement strand
TCGAAGTAATATATAAATTGGAGTAACAATTTAAATTTTTCTAAAACTAATCTAATTAAATGCTAATATTGAAACTAAACTCTTTAAATAATATTTAAACTATATTCTAGACCTTAGACACATATAGATTAGAATCATTCTCATAACAACAACCAACTAAAATAATGTCATCAGTTTGAATATTTAGAATTCGTACTAATTTAGACCAATTCCTTGTTAAATAAGCTTCATCATCCGCTATCCATGTACTACAGCAAGGTATAGAATAGCCATAGCGAGAAACTAAATTGACCTTTATTCTCATCAATGACATTGCATTGACGCACAAGAAGGTTGGTAATTTTAGAAAAAAAAAATCACAAAATGTTATAAAATTATTTTTTATTACGAAAAGTTTAAAAAAAGAAAATGTAAATACAGTACCAATATTTAAAATTGCATCTTCAAACCTAACACAATTTTTTAAAAACTAAACCTAAATTGATGAGAAAACTCAATCTCGTTATATGCTCACTTTGAAAATTTTCTAGTTGTAGAAAGCATGGAGGGAATGATTTGAAACTATTGCTCAATAAAAAAATCGAGCTCCTCCTAAGAAAACTACATTTATCCATTTTTCATTAGGTTGGTCATAATACATGAGTAGATCCAACCATTTTTTAGTAAAATAGAGTTTACTATCCCTTCGTTAAACTCTTACATCCATTTTATTATACCCCGAATCAATGTATACAACTCGAGGTGATGTTTGATAGATGTGGTGCATTATAAACAATTGTGGCAAGGAATAATCGCATTGTAACGTTAAACGAAAAAAATAATAAGTTTGAGTAAGAACAATAATCAAATTATCAAAAGAATAATAGAATGGTAAAAATAAAAAAAATATCATAAAAATTATAACTTATAACTTAAAAGGATCATCTTTGATGAAAAATAAAGAATACACTCTTATTCTATGAAATAGTCAAGAATGAATAATAAATTAAAGAGTAAAGTATCGTTTTTGTTCCCAACGTTTGGGGTAAGTCCCAAAGTTGTCCCTAACGTTTCAATTGTCCTATTTAAGTCCCTAACGTTTCAAAACTGACTCAACGTTGTCCTACCATTAGGGATCCGTTAACAGAATTGATGGCAGGACAAAATTGAGACGATTTTGAAACGTTAGGGATTTAAATAAGACGAAAACGTTGGAGACAAAAATGATACATAGAAATAAATTTTAATTTTATCTTTCAATAATATCAATTTTTTACTATACATAGTATTCAGTTATTTTTTAATCACATCTAAGTAAATTACACTTAATCATAGAATATTGAATTTAATTTAAAATTATTAAGGACTAACCTCTCGTTAGACCAAAGTTACATCACATTAGGCCACAAATAATACTCTTTCGGAGAGCACGTGAACACACAATGTATATTTCTAATAATCGTATTCTAATCAGATTAGCAAAATTTATTCGAAATTTTATTTTATTTTTCAGTTAAGTATTAAAATAAATTATTATTTTCATTCACAAAATTTTAATACATTAATAAATTTATCTATAAAAAGTGAAATAATATCATTTTTATTCATAAAAGGTAATTTTTTTTAACCTAACTTAATCCCAACTCTAAAATTTTACTCCATCGTTCTCCAATCTTCAATCCACCGCCTCCACCACTCAATCCTACCACTATTTATGATCATTCAAAACAGCCTCCCATAATCAGTTGGCAATATGGCAATTTTAGGTATAGCAAACAATTTGCTAAAATGAGTTGATGGAATTCAGATCATGTTTGCATATGATTTCCAAGTGCTGCTCATAATCGACAATGGCATGACAACAATTCTACATTTAAATTCAGCGCTGAAGTTCTATGTGAACAGTCCAATCACATGCCTAATGTATGTTATTTACTTCTAATTTTTATACCTTTTAAACTATTACTTGCTTAAGTGTCGAAGTCTTTTTGACAGGCACCACTACCATCAATTCGTTGGATTACTTAGGATTGAAAATCCACCATCCACCCTCAAGTTAGTACAAGATCCAAGTTAGCACTCACGTATAAAAAAAAGTCTATGTAGCTGCCTTCGTCCTCTACAACACATTTGTATGAACCAACTTGGATTGGTTGAGTTGTTAGCTTACTCGTCCGTTTAAGCAAGTGTCGGGAGTTTGAATTCTGCCTTGTATATGCAGCAATCCATTAGCCAACGATAGACTCTTAAATGGAACTCAGATCCACGACGAATTAATCCTTAATTTATCGAATTGGAGAATAGCATAAACAACAAAAACAAACACCATATTTATATGTTAGTGTTAAATGTTAAAAATATGTACATATGGTAATTAATAATTAATCTTGGAACAATCAAGATAAATGGATATATAAGATTTTGACTCTATAATTTATGAGTACTATTTAGTAAGACCAAAAAACTAAATAATGTTTCTTTCGTTCAAACTTAATTATATATAAATTATAATTAAGAATAATGTAAGTCCTTTTCTAACTAAAAGAACATGGTTCTTAATTAACTAAACAGAGCTACTAATTATTAGGTCAGTCTTCCCACCGTCCTCATGATTCAATGCATAATGTGATAATGAAATTGAAGGGTGACGGCAAAAATTTGTTTAGGAAACTGTTTCGTACAGTTTCTCAATGGCAGGCCACCGCCCCCAATAGGACTTTGTCTGGGATATTGCCTACTATAATAATAATCTTACACTAGGTCTACCTCAATCCATCCTACATACCTCTCAGCAGAAGTTCTTATATATATCATACAAAAAGTTCACATGATTTTAATTAAGTATCAACTATGTAACGTGTACACTAAAATCAGCCATTAATATCAGTCATCATCTATGAAGCACAAATACGAACACGGATATGGGACATAACACGACACGCGAATTCTAAAAAGTTGTCTAATACGGAGACACGCATATATTAATAATATAATATATTTATTAATATTAAACCAATAAGTATTTTTAAAAATAACCATATAACATGCATTTCTTTCTAAAGTCTATAGGTATTCAAAAGATAAAATTCTAAACTCTTATGTCTTAATAGAGTTAGTAAGAGTTTTGTACACTACATGTACACAAAAAAATTATCTAAAGTTCATACTATTTCTTCATCATATATGGTTGATATCTTCATCATTAAAAAAAGTCACTTTT
>NC_029794.2:34780503-34782806 GCF_000816755.2 Arachis ipaensis | reverse complement strand
AGAACCAAAAATTAAACCATGTAAAAAAACTCTCTCTTATTTGGAATGGAGTAGGCAAACGACGACCGAAGATGCGATGACAGGTAGCGAGCACCGGTGAACAAGGAGAAACGACGACAAGCACGGAGGAAGTGGCGGCGACGACCAAAGGTGTGGAGATTGACGACTAACACTCATACAGTGACGACGACCAGAGGTGGTGGCAGACCAGCAGTGACGAGGAGAAGGTGTGGTGCCAAAGAGGGTGGGACGGCGGAAGGGAAAAAGTTAGGGACTTAGGGTTTTACCGTTTTACTTTTGTAAAAACTAAAAATCACTAAAGTTTAGCTTTTGGCCGTGTCCTGCGTGTCTAGGCTGTGTCTGGGCTATGTCCGGCAATGTTTTTTATTTTTTTGGATAGGACACGGTTGGACACGAGAGACAAGCGTGTCAAACGAATGTCTATGTGCGTTATGTCCAACACACCGACACGACAACTCAATGAAGTGTTCGTGCTTCATAAGCCACCAGTATATATATAAGCTAGTCTAATTTTGCAAGGGGCAAAATTTAATTTTGTAGACTAAATTATATTATCCGTGCAGAGATAGAGCAGTCCAATTTTGTTGGGACCAAAATTTAGTGCATAATTTTAAAAGTTGGTCAAAATCAGTTAGTCGAACTACGAATTGATTGAAAATAAAGTTTGATTTAATGAAAAACTTGCTTCATAAAAGAACTAGATGAAAATTGAAAAATTAGCAAATTTCTAAATTATGAACAAAATGGCATCGTTTTAGGTTCTGAAAAGGAAAAAAAAGTCAAACAAAACTCGAAATAAAGAGAAAAAAAACCCTAAAACTTAAATCATCCATTCTTCCTTTTCCTAATCATGTTCTACCTTGCTTTCCTCATACCTAACCGTTGCATTCCCTTTTACCACTATTATTGCCTTCCCTCCACTAGTTCTAGCACCTTCCATCCTTGCGTTACTTATCATTGCTATCATAATCCAGTTAACTTTTCTCATAACCTAGTCACCTTACTTGTAAGTCTTAAGAATAACAAAGTAGTTTTTTTATGAACATATGAAAAAAGTTTACTTAAAAAAAATTGATTATGAAATTTTTCCAACATCCATACGAAAAGCAATGTTAAAATGATTTTGTACTTATTGAAGCAAAGTTCAACTTTAGACCAAGAATGAAATTAAAGTAGGAATCGAGAGTAGACCCTAAAGTCTCATGGTAAACTTTGAAGAATGTTGGCCAGACCAAAGAATAGCTCAACTCGATCATAACATTAGTCATGAAGGGCGAAGATGAGCTTTGACTCCAAGGAAAAAGAAGAAAGTTGTGGCTTTGAGCTTGTATCGAAGGGAATAGAAGGCTAATAGTTAATACGAGATAAGTTGAAAGGAAGCTTGAGACTAACAAGAACTATAATAAAAATGACCATCATATTTATCGTCAAATTTAGTGTCGCAGAGTAATGATAGATTTACTGGCAGTAAATATATCGAATTTGTCAGGTTCAATTATTACTGGCAGATTTACGTTTTCGACGGTAAATTTGTCGGTAATAATTAGAGGGAAACAACAAAAATAGGTGCGTAAGTTAGTATCGGATTTGCCGTCGGATAAACCTACCAGTAAACTTAATTAGTAGAAACGCTGCATTTTAGTGACCTACAATGGTTTACCGTCGGATTTTTTTACGGTAATTTTGTCCTAAATTTGAAGCATGAACATTCTCCCCCTTTCTTTTCAAATCCATCTCTCTCTCTCTCTCTCTCTAACCCTCTCCCTCCCTGCCGCTCCGTCAGCCCCGCCACCGCAACTTGATACACTTCATATACATAAGTTCGAACTCGTAGTGATTAAATGATTTAAGTTAAGGTTAAGTTTTAATTGTCGTGTTGTTGTTGTAGTGTAGTAATGTTGTAATCTTGAGTGTTTTCAGATTATTGGATTAGATTAGGATAGAATTGGTGTATTTAAGTGATTTGTTTTTTTAATAAAGATTGATTTAATAATATGATTAATTGTTGCTTTTGGATTTAATTAGGATTGGAATTGCTTTTGTTTTTATCTTTAAATAAATGGTCTCTTACGTCTATGTTTCCACCTGCCCTCTTATAACCACCACCGGCCACGATAACCACCGCCGACCGTCTTAACCTACCACCGCTCTCCCTCTCCCTGACAACCTCCCCTACGCCGCCGTCCCGGCTACCTCGCCGTCCCTCCCTCTTCCAATTTCTCTTTCACCTTCTTCTTTCCTCTCTCTCTCTCTCTCTGATTAACTCCTCCGCCACCGTCCCA
>NC_029794.2:34750769-34780478 GCF_000816755.2 Arachis ipaensis | reverse complement strand
TAATTAATTAAAAAAATCAAATATGAGATCATTTTAAATGACTTATGGATGATTTTTTATTTGCATACGAACAAAATTATACATGTAGTAATATATATTGCTATATGTTTGTGAAGTTGGAATGTACACTTACCTCTTTGATTTTATTTGATTTCAACGTATAATGTAATTTTTTTAACTAAGTTTAACGTAGTTTATTTTGATTAAGCATTTTGAATGATGTTGTAAATATGTTTAGCAGATTTTTAATTGGTATGTTCTTTGTAAACATGACGACAAATAAATCTTGATGGCAGATTTTTTTAAAATGACTTTGTACTTCTAAAGATGGAAGGTCTGTTATTGGACTGACCCTCAGTGAGTATGTACACCACAATATTTGCACCCATGTTGTTGGTCATTGGATCTTTGCTTCAAGCTGTGAAGCTTGATTTCTTGAGACCTAGATCTTGATATCAATTGAAGAATTTTTAATGGCCTAGAGAGGGGTGGGGGATTAAATATATGTTCTCTTTTAAATCTGTACTAGGGGTGTGCAAAAAAATTTGTTTGACTGAACTGAACTGAAACTGAATTGAAACTTAAATAAACCAGTTTTTTAAATAAAAAACTGAACTGGAACTATAGTTTTTTATAAAAACCAGTTTATTAAAAACCAATTTTTATGGTTCAATTTAGTTTTAAACCAAATCAAAATTGGTTTATTCACATCAGTAACTTCAATCTTCCAAACTCAAATTTGAAAAATGTGAAAAACGCAAAAACCTTAATAGCCGTTTCAACATCCTCTCTCGTCTCTCCCCTTCTGCCGCCGCAACCAACCCACCGCTGTCACCGTCAAAGTCACCGTCGTCGAACTACTCTCCATCGCTCACTGTCGTCGATTTCTAGCACAGCAATGGCCAACGACATTCCTCTCTCGTCTCTCCTCTGCTGTCGCCGCTACCAACCCACCATGCCACCACTGCTATCGTTATTGCCGCCGTCGTCAAACAACTCTCCGTAGGGCAGTTCCGCGGTTCCGACGTCACTCCCTGTCGTCAACTTCTACAACTTCAAGTTCTAACACAGTATCGTCTCTCCCTTGCTGTCGTCGCTACCATTCCTCTCTCGTCTCTCCCTTGCTGCCGTCGCTACCAACCCATCACCGCCACTACCAACCCATGCTGCTGTCATCTAACACAGTTGGTAATCTCTTTTCTCTTATGTTTTACTATGATTAGAAGCAGGGGAGACAATACTTTTTTACATAGTCAATTAGTAAGCCATTTGTACAGATACCCATTTCTATTTTAATTTAATTATTGCAGCTTTTTTGTTTTTTTTTTTATTATTCTGGCATTTTGATTTTATTTTGGTATGTTTATGTTCATGGCATTTTAGTATTTTATGATATATATATTTATCTCTATTGATTCAAGAATTTTGTGTTTGGGTTGGAGGAAACGGAAGCAAAATAGATGGCTTTTAGTAAAAGATTATAGTAAGATTCTGAGCTTGTTCACCAAAACCCAACTCACAAAAGACCAATTTTGACAATCTTTCAATTTTGATTTTCTTGTAGCATAGTTTCAGTTGCTCTAAGTTTTAATGTTATTGTTTGTTTGGCTTAGTTTCAGTTGCTCTAAGTTTGTTAATAATCCTTTTATGACTGAAAATAGTTAAAGAACATGTATTTTTGCCATTCAACAAAATTTTCACACAAATTGTTTATATTAATATTAGAACTTGAAATAGGTATATTACAAGATTCGAGAACTGTCTTAAAAGTTCTATAAGAAGCATAACCTAACCTATTGTGCAAAGGGATGAGAGAGAGTGTTTACTACTAAAAACTTTAGGAACTGAAACAGAAACACCATTAGACATAGAAGAATTACATATAGTAGTGGACACACTAAGATCTTTGCTAGCGGAATCTGATTTACTACCAAAATTAGAAACACATTGTGTAACATCCGAATTATTTGTTTGAGCATAAGCAATAGCAACACGTTAAAAATCATAAACTCCATTCATAGGGACTTGAGTAGAATTTCTCCCTTGTCATGTGATTTAACAAAATAGCAATTGGCATGAAATTCAAAAGCACAACAATTATCCTCAGCAAACTTTTGTACACTAATCAAATTTTTTATGTGTCTAAAGAAATCAAGAAACTATGTTCAACATGTGAAATTCTTGTACCTAAACCATTACCTAATAAAATTTGATCTGAACCTATGAATTATGAGGTAGTAAAAAGATTGCTTTGTTCTGGAGTTATGTGATGAGATGCTTCTATCTCTGGATACCAGGAGCTTTCTGACATTAAAAAGATTGGTTTTTAGACTTATATAAATGTATATAAATGAATTAGTGATTGTTAGAGACGGTTTTAGACTTATATACTTGTTAATCTGAGTTCTGAAGTAAGGAAAATATCTAATAATTGAGATATTGATTCAACGGAACATTAATTAGGCATAGGTTCAATTTGGATTCCTAAATACTGTAAAATATTTAAGTGTGTTGAACCACATTGGTTACTGACTTACTTTGGATAATTAGTCGCTTTAATAGTGACCAATGTACACTTTAATTCATTCACTGCTAGTACTTTTACATTTGCTTATTGTTGATGTTGTTGTAGACTAGATGAGGTGAAAGCTCAGAGAGCTCTAGAATGCCCTTGAATTGTTGACTTGCAAACTGGTTCCTGCGGCTTTCAATTTTTGGAGGCGTTTCTCTGTTTTCTAAAGAGAGCACTGTTGAACAAAAAGTAAGTTCCAAACATGTCCGCCATATATGTATATGTATTCCTATATTAGTGACTTTACAAACTAGGTTTAAGTAACCCTGTTAGTATTAGCATGTAATGATGTATTTATTACTTCATAGTTTGTGTCATTTTATTTATTTATTTTCCTTTTTAAAGTGTTGTTTAGTTGTTTGCATTAGTTGAGGATGTACAAGTTTAGAATTAACAAAGTGTATTTTTAAATGAAGTGGCCTTTATGATTGCCATAGCAATTTTCCTCAATAAAAGTGGCTTGATTTCATAATGCATTGAATTTCGGAAAAAATTATGTGCCATTTTCTATTAAAGTAGACTAGATGTCACATATGCCATTTTCATACAAAAGAATATGAACAAGCATTGAGCAAAGTCGATTTATTGGTTTTGTTTAATTAGTTATTTAATTTACAATTAGGTTTGTTGCTCATATTAAGAATGTCTGAGAGAGAGGAGCATTCAAATCCTGTTGTTCCTCCTGCTTATCCCTCATTACCTCCTCAACCTAGTGGATCTTCTGGGCGTAAGAATCGATCAGAGATATGGGAACATTTCATTCCAATCGAAGGGATAGAGAAGTATGCGAGATGTAAAAACTGCAACGGTCAAATAAAATATAAGGGGGGAACAAGTGCTATGCGGCAACATTGGAAGCGATGCTTTGACTCGAACAACGAACAGAGCAAGAGACAAAGGATAGAAGGGGGAACAAGTGGTCCTATATCCTCACCGAGTGTTACAAAGTTTGACCAAACAGTATCTCGAAGCATCCTTACTGAGATGTTTGTGACTGAAGAGCTAGCTTTCCGATTTGTAGAAAGAAATGTGTTTCGAAGGCTCTTGCATAGCTTGCAACCTAAGTTTAAAATCCATTCGCGTACTACATTGGCCCGTGATATACTTTCTTTTTATGATACAGAGAAAATGAAGTTACAAAGTTATCTCTCTCATCATTGTCAAAAAGTGTGCCTTACAACTGACACTTAGACAACATCGAGTCAAAATTTGACTTATATGTCTCTAACGGCACACTTTATTGACAATGATTGGAAGTTGCAAAAGAAGATATTGAATTTTTTTCGGGTTGAGGGTCATTCAAGAGAGGTACTTGGTAGAGCTATTGAAGGTTGTTTGGATGCTTGGAAATTGCATCAAGTTTTTACTGTAACGATTGATAACGCAACTTCTAATGATGGTGTAATTTTATACTTGAAAAAGAGATTAAATGCATGGAATAGTCTTATTTTAAAGGGGGACTATCTTCATATGCGTTGTTGTGCTCATATCCTGAATTTGATAGTGAAAGATGGCTTGAAAGAGATTGATTATTCAATTACAAGAATTCGCAATGCAGTAAAATATGTCAAGTCATCTCCTATGAGATGTGAAAGCTTCAAAGCGTGCATTGAGCGGGAGAGCATCAATTATAAAGGGCTTGTTTCTTTGGATGTCGAAACTCGGTGGAATTCGACATATTTAATGTTGGAGGCAGCATTGAAGCTTCGAGCGGCATTTGATTTGCTTGAATTGCAAGATGATAAATATATTAATGAGCTGAGCAAATCTTATGGTGTGCCTACAGATGATGATTGGACTTATGCGGAGTCAATTTTACCATTCTTGAAAATATTTTATGAAGCTATATTGCGCATTTCTAGGAGTTTGTATGTCACTAGTAATAAATACATGAAAGAAATCTTTAGCATCGGAAGAAAAATCAAGTTGCATTGTGAAAATACTGATTTGAGCATAAGATTAATGGCGTCTAAGATGCAAAGGAAATATGATAAGTATTGGGGAACTCCAAATGTCATTAACATGTTGTTAACTGCAATTGTGCTTGATCCATGTCACAAGTTGGATTTTGTAAATTGGATTTTGGATGAGTCATTTGGTGTTGAAAAGGGAAGAGAACTCAAGTCAAAATTGTCTACTTGCTTGAATTCCCTTTATAATCATGATGCCAGGACATTTTGGCCAGTTTCACTGACCTTTTCTTTACTGTTTTTAGGGTAGTTTCATGCATTCCTTAGGAAATAAGCTAGTTTTGGGTAGATATTCACTTACCGCTTGATTCAAGCATACATTGTGCACTTTACATGATTTCATGAGGATTTTGCATGAATTTAAGGACAAATTGGATGTTGCATTTCCCATGACTTGGACTAGAACTTTCATGCACTTTATTGCTTGATTTCAGGACAAAGGAAGCAAAGAAGAACCACATTAGTGGCTACATTAGTTACACTAACGTTAACACTAACGTAGAATGAGAGTAACTTGCAAAGTTAATGAGAAAAGTGATTGCCAATAACGCTCTCGAAGCCATTATTGCCCACGTTAAGAGTCACGTTAACTAAGTTAACGTGAACTCTAACGTGGAAGAAAGGAAATGGAGCCAACGTTAGTGACACTTAACATTATCACTAACGTTGGACCAAACTCATAAGTGGCCACATTAGTCACCACGTTAACTTAGTTAACGTGGCCTCTAACGTTAAGAAGAAAGGGGGGAAGCCAACGTTACTGACATTCAACATTATCACTAACGTTGGCCAAGTCACACTAGGCCACGTTAACTCCCACGTTAACCTAGTTAACGTGAAAGCTAACGTGAGGAAACAAGGTGGTCGACAATGTTAGTGACACTAAACATTGTCACTAACGTTGGAAGGAACCCACACAAGCCCCAATAAGCCACGTTAACTCCCACGTTAACTAAGTTAACGTGGAAGTTAACGTGAAGAAGGGAGGTGACGCCAACGTTAGTGACACCCAACATTGTCACTAACGTTGGAAGGAGCCCACACATGCCACCATGATTCAAACTCAAGATCCAAAGGCCCAGACCCAAGACTTGAAGAACCAACTAGAAGAGTAGAAGAGTAGTATATATAGGAGTAGCTTTGAATTATTTAGGAAGTTGGAAAATATAAGAAGCCTCTGGGCATAGAATTACTCTCTGTATTTACTTTCTCTGCACTTCTAGTATCATCATGTATTCTCCATCTTTGTTTTTATTTTCTAGAGCTATGAACAACTAAACCCCTTTCATTGGGTTAGGGAGCTCTGTTGTAATTCAATGGATCAATTGTAGTTTTCATTCATGAGACAAGTTTTCCGTGCATCAAGTTTATGGCGCCGTTGCCGGGGATTGATTGTGCATCAACAATGATTAGATTGGAGGATAACTTGATTGAGCATTTTATTTTTGTTTGATTTAATTTTCTGTTTGATCATTTACTTCCTGTTTTAGTTAATTTCTTCCCTTCCCCCTACTTTTTCTTTGTTATTTACCATTCATCTCACTAACCCACTAACTTTTTGATATATTGCATCACTCACACTAACAGTAATTCTGACAGATATACTTTCTGTACCTATTCTCTTTGCTTGTACTTGTTGGTTGTATGATAGGGAGAAGAAGCGGGGCTTCAACTTCCTTTGATTCTGAACCTGAGAGAACCTTCCTTAGATTAAGGAGGGAGGCAAGAGAAAAACGTGTAGTTGGTGCTGAAGAAGAGGAGGAACACTTTGAGGAATACTTTGAACCAAACATAGAAGATAACATGGAAAACCATCACGAAGAAGAGACTCACAACCATGGCGGAAGAGGTCGAGCAAATCATGCTGGGGAAGATAGAAGAGTTTTAGGCTCTTACATCAATCCAAACCCAGGAAACTGTGGAAGTAGCATTCAAAAGCCAACCATCCATGCCAACAATTTTGAACTAAAACCACAGCTCATCACCCTTGTTCAGAACAACCGTTCGTTCGGAGGAAGTGTCCAAGAGAACCCCAATCAACATCTAACCACCTTCCTGAGAATATGTGACACAGTGAAGTCTAATGGTGTTCATCCTGACTCCTATAGACTGCTCTTATTTCCATTCTCACTCAAGGATAAGGCAGCCAAGTGGCTAGAGTCTTTCCCAAGGGAGAGCTTGACAACTTGGGAAGATGTGGTGAACAAATTCTTAGCAAGATTTTACCCTCCTCAACGAATCAATAGGCTGAGAGCTGAGGTCCAAACTTTTAGGCAACAAGATGGTGAGACTCTATATAAAGCATGGGAGAGGTTTAAAGACCTAACAAGGAGGTGCCCACCAGATATGTTCAATGAATGGGTGCAGCTGCACATTTTCTATGAAGGGCTCTCTTATGAGTCAAAGAAGGCCGTAGCCCATTCATCCGGAGGATCTTTGAACAAGAAGAAGACCATTGAGGAGGCCATAGATGTCATTGAAACAGTAGCAGAGAACGACTATTTCTATGCTTCCGAAAGAGGGAACACAAGAGGAGTAATGGAGCTAAACAATGTAGATGCTCTGCTGGCCCAAAACAAGCTCATTACCCAGCAGCTGGCTGACCTCACCAAGAAGATGGAGAGGAACCACGTAGCAGCAATCTCCACTTCATCAACAACCCAAGAAGGAGTGAATGAAGAAGCAGAGGGTAGTCAGGAGCAAGCCAACTACATTGGGAATTCACCTAGGCAAAACCATGATCCATACTCCAAGACCTACAACCCTGGATGGAGGAATCACCCAAACTTTGGGTGGGAAAATCAACAAGACCAAAGCCTTGATCAAAGACGCCCAAATCCAAACAATGCAGCCCACCAACACTTCACATCTAGACCATATCAACACCCCCATAACAACACCTCTCCACATTCATATCAAGGCCAGAATGACCCTCCTCAGCCTGACCTATCATCATTTGATGAAAGAATCTCAAGGATTGAGAATCTACTTGAAGGCATAAGCAAGGAGATTCGATACAACAAGGTGTTCAAGGAGGAAGTGCGAGCCAGTTTCAAGAACCAGGGAGACACAATCAAGAGGTTGGAATCTCAAGTGGGGTATCTCTCTGAGCAAATTCCCAAACTCACAGATGGATTCCCAAGTGACACAGAGAAGAATCCGAGAGGTGAAACAAAGAAAGTAAGATGGAAAGATTGCAAGATGGTCACTATAAGTGATATGGTGGAAAACGTGTTGTTAAAGGTGGGGAAATACTTTCTTCCGACAGACTTTGTCATCTTGGACATGGAAGAGAGTCACACTCACCCAATCATATTGGGAAGACCATTCCTAGCTACAGCCAGAGCACTCATAGATGTGGAGCGAGGGGAGCTAACATTGAGGATCCATGATGAACGACTCAGCTTTAATGTCTTCAAACTCTCACAAGAAGCAGACCAAGAAAACAAAGAACCAAGCAATGATCATAATGAGATGCTGACAGAGGAAACAAGCACTGAAGAACAACCAACACATCTGAGAACCCCACTGAATGATGAACAAGGCAAACAGCAATTGTCACAACTCAAGGAGAAGCTGGAGGAACCTAAACCACCAGAGGCATGTGAAGACAACAACAAAATTCCCTTAGAAGAAGAAGTCGCCAAGAACAAGGCAGCATCAAAAGGGACAAAGAAGAAAATACCAAGGGGGTGGAGGAACAAGAAGATCCCTACGGAAGACTTTTCTCCAGGAGATAAAGTGATCTCAGCTTACTTCCCAGATATCCCCCCTAATCTCCCCACTGTACCATCTTAGTTACCTAAGATTTTCACTATCAACAGAGTTCTCTCCTTGGAACATGTAGAGATCATTGATACAACCAATGGATATAAGTCCAAGGCAAGAGGGGAGGACTTGAAGCATTATCAACCTCCCTGATGAAGGAGAAACGTCAAGCTAGTGACGCTAAAGAAGCGCTTCATGGGAGGCAACCCATGTTTTATTAGCTTTTACTAGTGAATAAGTCAATATTCATGAATTCCAACCCAAACTTGACAAAAACTTGGTAAAGTCCTTATATTGCAGTATATAGTGAAGAACAAGTTTGGTGTTCAAAGCGTGCCAAGAAAGCATGAATGCAACTGAGAGCATGCTAGTCTTGGAGCTTTGAACAGAACTTTTCATCATAGTGCTCCAAACTAAGTTTGGTGTCACCCCATGGTGTCACCAATGTGCATATAAGGATACACAGTTAGTTAGTTAGTTGGAGTTCATGAATAAACAAAATCTTTTCTTCTCTTTATTATTCTAGCCGTAAAAATTTAAATTGATTTTTTTATGATATTTCTTACTTTTCTTATTTGATCTTTATAGGGAAAGGAAAGGAGCATTAAAGGAGATTGATTGGACAATTTAATGAGAAAGGTTCGGCCACTTCATGAAGAGGGTACTACACACGTGCCTCAAGGGGGAATACATTGGGAATGGTTGCCATGCAACATTGGAGGAAGAACAAACTTGAAAACTGAACCAACTCCATCATAAAGTTGGTAATCCTCGTGCTTACTCCATACAAAACCCCATCCATTCATCATACACCAACCCCATCAATCCACACCTTTCATCTCTTCATCACTTCTCTATATAAGTGGATCCAATCCGCACCATCTCCACATTCGAAATTCATATCCCTTGCACTTCACTTTCCAGCAACTAGTTCTTCAATTTCCCACTCTCTAAATCCCACATTTCTTCCCTTCACTACACCCTTTTCGCATTAACTTCATTCATGGCATCATCAAGCTCCAAGAGGCAGAAGAGGAAGGAACCAATGGAGAACATTCCTTTCGACGAGAAGAGATTCAAGACTACCTTCTATGAACGAGAATTTGAGCGGATAAAGCTCAAAAAGATACTGCCCGAGTTAACCTTCCAAATCAATGAAGACGACTGCCCACAGATTCGGGAGAAGATTGAAGAAAGAGGGTGGCAAATGCTCACCAATCGAGAGGGGAAGATCAATGCAAACCTCATCAAAGAGTTCTACGCAAATGTGGTCAGAGAAGACAAAACCGGGGCCCCAACCTTCAAAAGCTATGTAAGAGGAAAGAAGGTGGACTTCAGCCCAAATGCTATAATAAGAACTCTTCACCTGAAATCACCACATTTTGATGAGCCCAGCTATCATGCAAGGATAAGTAAAAGCCAAGACAATGATGAGCTCACTGAGATCGTGACTGACATCTGTGTTATAGCAGCTGACTGGGAGAGGTATGGAGATGGGAGACCCCGGTTCATCAAGAGGGGAGACCTTAGCCCAGAAGCCAAGGGGTGGTTTGAACTCGTGAGGCGATCTATTCTCCCAGCTGCAAATAATTCAGAGGTAAATATTAATCGAGCAACTATGGTACATTGTCTAGTACAAGGTGGAGAAATCAATGTGCATGAACTTATAGCTGAGGGAATTCAAGATTCAGCTGAGAAGCTTGAATCAGGTGCCAGGCTTTGGTACCCCAGCACCATTATCCGATTGTGCACAAAGGCCAAGGTGGTCTTTGAGGATAGCAATCCAGACTGGGTGAACCCTGGGAGGCTAATGACAACCCAGCGTATGGCCTATATTACACCTGTTCAGCAACAAAGAAGGCCACAAATAGGGAAACTAAAAGCAAAAGAAGGAGCTCACCAAGAAGAGTCTCATCAGGAAGAATATCAACAAGGAGAGCATCCTTACCCAGCCGACTTGAATATGAATCACCTTCTAAGAGCTATTGAAGATTTGGGGATGAGACATATGGAAAGACAAGAGCAAATACTAAACCGGATGAGCCAACAAGAAGAGTGGCAGAAACAACAAATGGAGCAGCAACAGGAACAATACTCCCAGCTCACTCAAACCATCCACCAAGTTACTGAGAGGCAAGAACGTCAAGATAAGCATTTGCAGGAACTCAATCAGCGACAAATAGCCCAGATGAAAGCATTCAATGAGTTCACTGTACTTAATGAAAGACGGCAACTACATAGGGAGGAGTTCAACGTCAACACTCAAGCCAAGTTGAACTACATGTCCAGTAATATGCATCATCTACACTATGCCATCCCACATATGATGAGGTCCAAAAAGATTTTGTAGAACAAGAAGAGAGGAAGGTGAAACAGCAGAAAGAAACACTCAAGAAGAAGATGGAAGATGGTGGTTTCTGGAAGAAGCTTCTTGGAAAAGGCAAGGAAAGTGGGAGCACAAGCAATCAAGAAAAACACCAGGAGGACAAGCAAGAAGGAGAGCATGGACATCCACAAGAGTAAAAGGTGGTGGAGTTCCTTCTTTGGTCCATCTTTTTCTATGCTTTAAATAAGGAAGATCTTGTATGAAATAGAACATGCTTCCCTGTTAGTTGAACTTTTTAAATTCTGTCTTTAAAGTTTTCTTTCTGAATAGGTCTATGTTTGCTAGTCTTTATGTTACTACATCATCTCCTTACTTACTTGTATGCCTGTCCCTTTGAATCAAATGAAAAGAGAATGAGTGTTTTTAAGAGACCAGAGTAGAGTAGGTTAACTAACTCGGGATTATCAGCTGAAAGTCCACTATCAAGAGTAACCCTCACTACAGAGCATTTAGTAACCCAAAGAGGTGCTGGACACCAAGGTCTCAAGAAAAGAAAATAAATAAACTATATGTCTGTGGTGTGTATGTATGGGAAAAAGACTTGAGCAAGTAAGTCCTTAGGGGTGCTTCAACACCTAGCACCTTGAACCAACTGGTTCGGGAGTGTTGGCTGAAAGCTTATTTTAAAGAGTTGCCCCTTTAGAGAACACTTAGCCTAAGAACACAAATAAGTCCTGAAATAACAACAAAAGGATCAATAAATAAAAGTTTCATGGGATGCAATCACAGTGAGTATTCTAGGACATGATAAAGGTCTGAAAGCCAGGAATGAACCTAAGTTGCTATGCATGAAACCACCATAAAACCAGGGACATGACTTCCACAAGAATGACTCATTTCTCTTGGCATTCCATTCATCATTCTCTTGTTCCAGTACTTGCTTAGGGACAAGCAAGCTTTAAGTTTGGTATTGTGATGCCAGGGCATTTTGGCCAGTTTCACTGACCTTTTCTTTACTGTTTTTAGGGTAGTTTCATGCATTTCCTTAGGAAATAAGCTATTTTTAGGTAGATATTCACTTACCTCTTGATTCAAGCATACATTGTGCACTTTACATGATTTCATGAGGATTTTGTGTGAATTTAAGGACAAATTGGATGTTGCATTTTCCATGACTTGGACTAGAACTTTGATGCACTTTATTGCTTAATTTCAGGACAAAGGAAGCAAAGAAGAACCACATTAGGGGCTACGTTAGTTACACTAACGTTAACACTAACGTGGAATGAGAGTAACTTGCAAAGTTAATGAGAAAAGTGATTGCCAATAATGCTCTCGAAGCCATCATTGCCCATGTTAAGAGTCATGTTAACTAAGTTAACGTGAACTCTAACGTGGAAGAAAGGAAATGGAGCCAAGGTTAGTGACACTTAACATTATCACTAACGTTGGCCAAGTCACACTAGGCCACGTTAACTCCCACGTTAACCTAGTTAACGTGGAAGCTAACGTGAGGAAACAAGGTGGTCGACAACGTTAGTGACACTAAACATTGTCATAGTTAACGTGGAAGCTAACGTGGATAAGGGAATGTTGAGCCAACGTTAGTGACACTCAACTTTGTTACTAACGTTGGAGATGGCTAGCATGGCCACGTTAGAAGCCACGTTAACCTAGTTAACGTGAACTCTAACGTGGGAGCTAAGGGGCACATTGGAACGTTAGTGACAATGTTAAGTGTCACTAACGTTCTCGAAGGTTGGCAAGTGCAATTTACTTCAGTAATTTACTTTCAGTTCTTTAATTCTAGCATTTACTTTTTCTGTCATTTACCTTCCCGCCATTTTATTTTCTGCAATTCTAAACTCAAATCCTGGATTCGCTCAACTAGAACATTCCTCTAATTAAAGTTGCTTGATCAATCAATCCTTGTGGGAATCGACCTCACTCTATTGTGCATTTTTACTTGACGACAAATTCGGTACACTTACCGAAGAAAATTTGTATGAGACAAGTTTTCCGTGCATCAAATCACTACCAAGGCAAAGAAGATGAATCTCAAAGTAATCAAGATACAATGATCAATGAAGATAATGAAGATGATATCCTGAATATTTATTTGCAGTCAACTGGACATGATTCAGATGCTAAATCTGAACTTGACAAATATCTGAAAGAAGATTGTGAGCCTAGATACAAGTCAGCAGAGTTGGATATTTTGGGTTGGTGGAAGGAAAATTCAACCTGATTTTCTATTCTTGCACGTATGACTCGAGAAATTTTAGCCATACCGGTTTCTACAGTTGCTTCTGAGAGTGCATTTAGTACAGGAGGAAGGATTATTGACCCTTATCGGAGCTCCTTGACACCATATATGGTGGAAGCTCTTGTATGCACTCAAGATTGGGTAATAAAAGACCTTTTAGATTAATTGAAAATTTTGAAGAGATTGAAAAAGATGAACAACGTAATATACTTTTTTTTTCTTATTGCTTGTTTGTTACTAATTGTTAGTTTTCTATAATTGATGAGATATTTTTTTTATGTAGGAAAAAATTCTTCAACAAATGTTGGTACGCTTGTTTCTTTTAAAGATGATTAGAATATTGTAATGGGCCAAAATTGTGTTAGAATTGAATTAGTTTATTTTAACTTCATTTAGGTTAGTGTCATATTATATCATGTTTTGAATGTTGAATGCAGTGCAGCTGTGAATTTCTACCGGAATTTAAGTTTTGAAGCTGACCCTGAAGGCATAAAAGGCATGTTTTGGTACCCAAATTACTTATTGCAACCATTGATTAACTTTGCAACCAATGTGTATGCAAGTTTATCTCTTGATTTTATAATATAAAATTACACATAATTGACATCAATTTGTAATTATTATTGCGTTGGGTGCTAGTATTTTTCCTTTTTATATCCAAATTATTTGATTAAAGAATTAGATTCACATATAAAAACTTGAGTATTTACGTTATACTTGAAAAAAAATGTGATAATGTTGGTTATCTCTTGGTGCCTGCTTGGTTTGGGAGTAAAAGGGAGTGAAATTTTCATTAATCAAATGTTATGTATGATAAATTTTTTTGTGTGGACGGATAAATACTTATATAGGATTTAGAGAGAGAGAGGGGGAGAGAGGGGAGAGAGAAAGCAAAAGGGAGATAGATAGATAGATAGATAGAGAGAGAGAGAGAGAGAGAGAAAGAAAGAAAGGGGGGAGAGAGAGAGGAAAAGGGAGAAACCAGTTTAAATTGGTTTTTTTTTTAATTAAAACCAGTTTTATTTTTATGAACTGATTTAAACTGGTGCATTGTATTATAAACTGGTTTAAAACCAATTTCTTATGTGACAAAGCAGTTTGGTTCAATTTTTACACCATTTAAAATGGTTTAGTGCAGTTTCAGTTCAGTTTATGAAAAAACTGAACCATGCACACCCCTAATTTGTACACTTTAACTTTAAACTAGATTTAAATCAGAGTTGCTGTTAAGTCTAAAATATTGGTTATGCAAGCACAATTTAGTTTTGTTTCTTGACGATTGATCGGTAACAAAACAAACAAGTTACTTTTGAATACACTGAGTTGCTATCACGTCTGCAAGATTGATTATGCGAGAGACAATTTCATTTTGTTTCATATCAAAAGAAAACAGAAACAGAACAGAGAAGACTAAATGACAAAGCCATATATTCTGGTTTAACCATCATGTAGAATGTGATTTACATCCAGTTTCCACCACAACTATAGTAGAATTTTTACTATCTTTTCAAAGATTTACAAACATCAATTTCCAATTATTCAACTTAATCCTATCAAGAACAAATCAAACTTATAACTAAGCTTGATTTAGCTAGATTCATTCTTAAACTTTCAACATCTAAGTACTCACCCAACTTAATAAGAGAATCCTCTTAGTATCATAAATACAAAACAATACATACAAAAGAGATCGAAATAATTTTCTGACTTTTTTCCATGATTACTTTCTTGCATTTTCTCTCAATGGCTTTGACTAATATCTTACATATTTAATTTTTCCATTGATTAAAAACACAAAGAAGGATAAAACTGAAGAATAGAAAATTCAATGTAAAATCATGAAGGAGAAGAAGGTATAGCTAGAAAACTATGAAGACCCAAATAGTGTGCTAACTCTATTTCAATTTTTAGCCGTTTACTCTTATAGCTTCTAAAACTTGAGCTTGGTTGAACACCTTTGACTTTGTTCTTCTTTCCCATAAATCATATCAGAGACGCAGATAAAAGATGAGACAACAGCAATCATTTCATGGATTATAGTATTGGCTTGAATCTTTACCTAGTTGCTTCTCTTTTTTCCTTTTTCTTACACTTCAAAATTTTGAACTATTGATCCATTCTTAGCTCCAAATTTCAATTATGACCTTTGATTTATAACAAAGTAAAACTTCTATTTTTTTTTCTTGCCCAAAAATGTGCAGTTAAAAGATGATAGCTTCAACAAGTTAGAGTGATTCAATCTTTGACTTTTTCCTCTTTTTTCCTTTTGGTGCATAAGTTTGGTGATCCACCTTTTTTCACTTTGCTTAAACCTAATCTGAACATACCTTTTTACTTACTTGTAAAACATATTTTTCTCCTTGATTTAAAGTTAATCACATGGGTTATGGTCATAAGAGAAAAGTAATTGCTTGTTTAGAGAGTTGAACACTTAATTACGGGCCAAAGAAGGGAACAAGTGCTGTCAAGAAAGCTTTGGACTAGTTTTTGAACATTTTATTTTTCTGCACAATGAACACATACATTACTCACATTTTTGGGCTTTCAACCCAACCACTAATGTTTGTCCTCATCAATTTATTGTTATTTTTCTTTAAACTCAACAATGTTTTAGAGTGCAAGCTATGGATAAATGAGTAAATACTTCTTTCAAATTAAAGTATCATCTTATGGTACTGCATCGAAAGCTTATTTGGTTAACAATAATGTGTGGAAGAAACTGAGAAGTCTGTAACAACTTCGTGAAGCTCAACCACTAGTGTCCACACCTTGCTATGATAATTTAAACCTTGACGATAATTCTCCTTCAGTGAAGGAGGAGCCACCAAAGGTAGAATTGAAATAGATTCCTAGTCACTTAAATTTATCTTTCATGGGAAAAAAAATCTTCATGTTATACTCCGTACATTTTTAAGTGACTTGGAAGAAGGAAAGCTGCTTAGAGTTTTGAAGGGCCACAAAGATGCTATTGGATGGAAAAATTCTGATTTACAGGAAATTAGTCCCACCCTCTGTACACAAGTTTTATGAAAGGCAACTACAAAATACATGTTCAACCCCAACAGTGAAGAATGTAGTAAAAACATGTTGTCAAGGTTAGACCTGTGCAGTTTGTACCAACAAAGAGAGGAATCAGTGTGGTTAAAAATAATTACAATGAACTCATTCCAAACAAAACAAGTAGATGATGAGGATGATGTAGGTTCATTGACTAAAGAAAATTAAATGATGCAATAAAGAGAAATCATTTTCACTTTCTTTATTGACCAAATATTGGAAAGAATTACAGGTTTGTTATGCATAATATTGTTTTTTTTATGGTTATTTTGGTCATAACCAGATTTACATAGCTCCAGAGAATCAAAAGAAAAATACTCAGTTATCCTTTTGGCAAATTTGCATGCCGAAAGATGCCTTTGGATTATGAATGCCCCTACCAGTTTTCAACGATGCATAGTAATTATGAACCACTTTTCAATGATGCAATGGGAAGATAATCAAGATTATTATAGACCAGTAATTATGAACCAAATTCACCCTCAAAATATAGAATTTATATTTAAACAGAAGTAAGATTTTTTATCATTAACTAAAAGAAAACCAATCCCAAAACGTGGGGTAAGAATCAGAGGTTCACTGCTTAAAGAACTGATGCAGATAGCAGTACCAAAGACACAAAAGTATCTGAGAATATGCCTGACATCACAAAAACATAATCCAATAAATATACCACAGATTAAAAATAGAATCAGTCCATAATTTGTTCCCTTTTCCTCCTCATGTAGTCTTCTCATATTAGCTACCCTAAGTCTCTGATCCCAAGTAACAAAAATAAAGCACTCTCCCAAATCTAGCACTAATTTATCAGAAAATATTTTGATAAATAACAAAATCGCTTTTATAATATCAAATGTGTGTGTCTTTAGTCTTTACCATGCCATTCTAAAAAGAAAGATAAAAAAAATTCAATTTAGTGGCCAATCAATGGGATCAATCTGAAAGAAAATGTACCAGATCATTATATAATTGGCTAAAATTAAATGCGGTCTGCTGTAATTGAACAAAAAAGATGACACTGGCCAAAGAACAAAAATCTTTCCAAAGAAGAAGTATTAAAGAGATTAAAAAATGCTTTGTACACAACAAAAATCAATTACCGTGTATTTGTATATATTTACATGTGTTGTTTTATACATTTCCAATATATATTTTATGTTTCAAATATGTATTTTATACGGGTAACTTATTTATGACTAATATTTTGCGTATATGTTAGAATGTTCACAACATACCACATGATGCAATTCCTAACCTTTGTCCATATTACCTGAGTAATGAGCTTTTACTTGCTTTTTGTTTTAAATACATTATATGATATAATTTGGATAACCATTCACGAGGTCAATGTAAAAGGTAGTTATTTTGCTGACGTAGCATTACCTAGTTGAATGTACGTCTAAAACTGTTTACACTGACAGGTCATTAAAAACATTCTAATAATAAATATATAAAAGAATATCATGTTCAGTTTTAAAACCAGCATTTTTGGAGCAAGGCAACACCTTCCAGATTATAGGGAAAACTGCAAACAAGATATTGCAAGACAGTTATGAAGCCCATAGTCAAAGGAGAGATGGGATTTCAAACATGAGAAACTACTGGTCAAGACAATTGAGGAACAATCAACAATGCATAGAACAAAGTCCTGTTCAGAAAGATGTATAACTAGGAACCTGAAGGATTTATAGCAAAAGACATGATGGGAAAGATAATTATAGGAATATTCTAAGAAGGTAGTAGGTGCCATAGGCATATGTTCTAGAATAGGTGGTGTGTCCTAGTAGTAGAATGTTTTAGGGTCTTTTAGGTTCCTATAGAATGTAATCTTTTATGTTGAATAAAATGGAAAAGAAAAATATTTAGCTTTAGTTAGTGTAGTTTTTAGGAGTAGCTTTAGCATATCAATTTCCTTATGAAGACAATTGCAGAACTAATCCAACATTTGAAAAGCATGTTGTTATATGACAACAAAAGTTAATCACGAGCTCCATAAAATCAAAAGAAAGGGGAGGGGAGAAAGGAACGAAAGATAAAGAGGGACTCACAAAATAGCGGCTCTTATATTCAATGAAGAGAAAATGGCAATGGAATCTCCAGCAGCCTAAACATCAACAATGAAATTAAAACAAGTAGAATAATCACAGAAACCCAAGAAGTAACCATAGCTAAAAGCAATTAAAACTTACCAATGGAACTTGGTTGAAGTGAGCCATGATAAGGGTTGTGCAAGCAGCTGTAAATCAAATGCATTGGAGTCATGGTTTTTTAGATTGAATTTTGAACTAGGATTTATCTTGGAAACTAATAAGAATAAAGACTATACTTGCTCTTACCCATAATACCAAGGTATTAGGATTTATCTTATGGATGGAATAGTTTAAGTAATGGAGTGAGTAAGATGGTTTGGCATTTCATCAAGGGAAGGTGTTTGTTTCAGTGTTTTATGAATAAGGAACATTATGCATGAGCAGTGATTGGAGCTACAGACTACCGGTGTGACAAAAATGGTAGAGCTGCAGCTTGGATGGGAACCTTGAGGTGTGTTCCCCTCTCAAAAGTGGTTCTAAGGAAATTACCTTCGATGCTGATTGGAAAACCTCTCCTCCAAAATTATTAATCTCTGCACAAGAATGTACTTGAAAACAGCTCAGTTATGACAAAAGTTCTCTCAAAGTCACTTTTAAGGCACATTCACATGACCGTAATGATCATTTGTTAAAATGTAACTTAAGAATTTTATACGGTAAATGCCAACTAAATTTTGAAAAACAAAAAGTAACTATAGTACTTGGGAGGTTTATATATTTGAGATTACATCAGTCTGAGCAAGTTATGTGCAAAAGGCATCTACTTTATGGACAATAAAAAGGATCTTTTGATGTACAAATTCTAGCAACTATACTCACCAGTACAGAGGCTTTGCTTTTCAAAGACACTCAAAGGAGGTTAGTAACAGTTAGAACAATCGAAAACCTATAGTTGCAGTCACCATAGAATGACCAACTACCAGTAGTCCATACAAGAACATGAACCATGCTCAAAATGGTGAAACCGCTTCCTGTCCCTGATAGTTATCTTGCGATTGTAAATCTTTGATATTAATTTCATGGAGGAATGACAATCTTCACAAATTCGCAAGTTTTTCACAATCTGAAGTGGGGTCTTTGGTGTTGTACTAATTAAGCCAAAGGCAACTGCAATCTTCTCACTGTGGTAATGCAGCACACTTTCTTTATGTGTCTCATCCATCTTAAGCAAGACTTGTGTGGTATTTGGCCTATAACCTTCAAAATTTAATTTGTTAGAAATTTCCTCCAACATTGAGTGTATTTCTTTGGCACTAGGATGGGAATCATCTTCAACAAGAAACTCATGAATAACACCATCAATCTCGATCCAACTGCATCCAGGGTCTTTCCTTATGTCCAAGTCTTTCATCATCAACCTCACTTCTGCAACTGCATCCCAATCACCAGATGAGGCATATATGTTCGAGATAGCCACATATGCCCCACTATCGTGTGGAGCCAGTTGCATTAAAACCTCTGCTGCACGCCTTCCAATTTCAACATTCTTATGTACCTTACAAGCACCAAGCAAAGCCTTCCATATGACATCATCTGATTTTATTGGCATGTTCAATATAAGTTCTTTGGCTTCTTCTAGATATCCAGCACGTCCCAAGAGATCAACCATGCATCCATAGTGCTCTATCCGAGGCACAAACCCCACATTAACCATATGATTGAAATATGATCTACCCTTGTCTACTAACCCTGCATGGCTACAAGCACTCAAGATGGCTATGTATGTTACATCACTAGGGGATATGCCACTTCTTTCCATCCTCGCAAAAAAATCAAACACGTCCTTGGCTTTACCATGCATGGCTAGACCACCGAGTATAGCATTCCATGTTATCACATTACTCTTAGGCAGACTCTCAAAGACCTGAACAGCCTTCCCAATGCTCCCACACTTTGCATACATATCAACTAATGCAGAGCCAAGAGCGTCATCAATCTTAATCTTGTTCCTCTCTGCATACAAATGCACCCATTTCCCCAGTTCAATGGCCCCGAGCCGTGAAATTGCAGGCAACACGCTGACCAAAGTCACCCGGTTCGGGAGCAAATCCTCCATCTGCATCCTATGAAACAATTCTATGGCCTCCAAAAAATACCCATTTTGTGCATAGCCGGAAATCATTGCATTCCAAGAAACCACACTCCTTTTATGCATCCTGTCAAACAACTCCCTAGCAGCCGTAAGGTTCCCAACTCTCACATACCCATCAACCATCACATTGCACAGAACCACAATACCCTCCTCCCTCCTCTTATCCCTCATCACTTTGTTCATATAATCAACACCATCAAAACTCCTGCGAAACAAAACATGGGAATCCTCCATATTCCCGCACATCACATACATCCTTAGCAGATTGCTAACCACAAACTCATCACCAGAAAATCCAAACTTCACAACCAAACCATGAACCTGCTTCCCTTCCTCCAACCTGGTCAACACTGAACAAGCCTTCAACACAGAAGGGAAGGTGAACCTGTTGGGTTCCACCATCCCATCAGACACCATATTGCAGAAAAACAGCAAGGCATGCAGTGGCCTATCATGGGTTTCAGCAAGTGCTCTTATCAACGTGTTCCAGGCAAAGCAATCTGGTTCAGGCATTTCATCGAACAACGAGAGGGCATAGTCAATATCACGAAAATCAGAGGTTGCAGAGTGCCTGAGAAGCTCTGTTGCCACAACAGGTTCATGGTTTTGTGCTGTTTTGATGAGAAAGGCATGCACTTGCTTCAATTCTTGCATGCTTTGGCATGTCCTGATTTGTGTGAGGAGCAACTGTGAATGATGAGGTGTGCTGGTTTTGGGGTGCAACAGTGGTATGTTCATGTTTATGGATGACATTAACGTTGGAACTTAAAGAGGATTATGGTTTTGGTTTTTGGTTTGGATATACCCCTTCCCTTAATCGTGGCTCCACCGTTGGTTGTGTCAAGAGTAAGGTTCTGAAAACCGGACCGGTCATCAAACCGTTTTAGTCACTGGTTCATTGGTTCACTGGTCTAATCGGTCTAACCGAGGTTCAACCGGAAAAACCGTTCCATAATAAAATAATAAATAAATTATAAATAAACATCCTAAGTATCTTTCAAATTTAAAACCCTACGTAAAATATCACCAACTAAATGTAATTAATCACCAAAATATGCAATAACTTGCTGCAAATTTGTGGACAATTAACATAATTATACTTCCATTAAGAATAGCTGGATTGAATTACAATGCACAAGTTAAAGATAGAGAATATTGTCTTAATGTAGCTAAGTCAAAAAGTAAAACAAAAAATGATAATGTTGCACAATAAACACAAAACAGAGCCCGAAACAAACACAACACAACAAAGCCTGAAACAAAAAGAATCCAACACGGAGGAGGGGTAGCAAGTCCACGGAGATCAAGAACAGGGACAGTGCAACCAAACAATGAAAACAGAATTTTGTTTATATAACAAAACAATCAAAACATGAATCATACAATCACTAATTGCAAATTTTTTCTTCATAAGAACAGAACAATGAAAACATGAAGCATATAATAAATCAAAAGATCACCAATTGCAAATCTTTTAATAAGAACAGAAGTTAGAACAGTGAAAAATGAAGAAAGATTAGTAGCTTTCAACCCAATTTTAACAAAGCTCATCACAATGATTAACAACAAAAAAAAGCAATGAAGGAACAGTGAATCAATAACACAGGCAGTGCAAATTCAAGAAACTTTAATAAAATTTAACTACAGAAACAGACAGTAAAGCAGTAATAGAGTAAGCAATTTAAAATTTATCATCAAATACATTCAATGAGCAAAACCAATCAACCAAGTACTGACTGGGCATTCAGAAAAAAAAAATCAAAAGAACATTTAAATCACAGCAAAAACACAACAACAATAGGAACATTTAAAACAAAGCAACCCAAAAAAAAAATCTAAAAATCACCATTGCTGAAAACAATGATTTGACCCGTGTATGCTCAAAGAATTAAAAGCTAAGCTTACAGGAAAGTGAAGAATACCAAAACCAAAGAACCTTCAATCACAGCTTAAATCAAGAACAGAAAATCACAACAAAAACAAAAAAATTAAAAGTATCAGAAGAACAACAGAACAACAACACAAGAACAATTAGCAAATTAACAAATTCACAATAACAGTTAAAATTTACTAGAAGAACGCTAATGCAAGTGGAATCATCATGCTAATATGTTTTCTGCAAAGATGCTATTTGTGCAGCTAAAATTTCCTAATTATTAATATCCAATTATTCTAATTTCACATGCAATCAACTTACTAAGTTTCTAAAAGCTAGAAATTATAAAACCAACCAGAAAAATGGTTAAAGCATTTCATCAAACATGCTGAGTGCGGTAAAATAAAAACAAAATAAGAGAATTCAAAGCTTAATATCAATGTGACAGAGAAGAGAACATAACTATTGTAACTTTAATTCAGTCTATGAAATAATCCAAACCAATACCAAATCAAATAGTTACTTATTGTAATAGAAATCAGAAGTTGCAGAGTTTGAAGCAGAGTATTGGTATTGTGTGAGTGTATTGTCTGGTGGCGGGTTTAGGGAACTCACGGCGGCGACAAAAGAGAGCAGTTCGACGGCTAGGTGGAGCGCGCGGGTTGGTCGCAGTGTTTGAAGCAGAGCAACGTGGCTTCCAGACGAACACGAATGCGAACTCGAACGGTGAACGGCGAGTGAACGCCGAGCGAACGTGAACGGCGAAGAACGCGAACGAAGACGACAGCTGAACGAAGACGCGAACGTGAACAGCAAACAAACGGCGACGGAAGCACGGCTAAGCAGACAAAGACGACGGACGCCGAGCTCGAGGAAGCAACCGCGATCGGTGACAGCGAACAGGGGTTGAAGACTTGGGTCACGAGGGAAGCTAGATAGACGGACGGATGGCGAACTTTGAGTGCGACGGACGCGGCAGTATGCCACTCCTTGCGGCGGTGGTGTAGGCTTACAGTGCTAGGGTTTTTTGGCTGGGGTTGTGTGATTTCTTTCTGAATGAAAGAAAGGGGGAAAGGGAGAAAGAAACGAAGGAGCTTTCGTTTTTGTGTAAACCGGGCGGATTCCGGTTCGGTCCAACCGACCGGTTCTTGTCCGGTTCAATGATTTTTCACCGATTTTCTACAAGAGTTTTATATGTCTGACCGGATCGTTAATGTTGCCGGTTCGCAATTAAACCGGTCCGACCAACCGGTCCAATCCAGTTTTCAAAATAAAAGGTGAAAATGGAAAATATGCTATTTTTTAGTAAAATTTTAAAAATAGAAAATATGAAAATGAAATCAGAAAATTATAACGTAAATCAAATACATTCTTAGCAAAGAGATAAGGGGGAGAGACTTTGAGGGTGAAACACGGTGAGGCAGCCGGTAATATCGGCGGAAGAGATAAGGGGGAGAGCGGGGGAGGGATTGCATCAGGGGAAAAGGAGGATCATATTTCGGGAGGGGTTTCTAAGCCTTTGAAGGTTTCTTTCAGGGACAAAGTTGTGGGTTCCAAGATTGCTAAAGCTTTTTCACTTGTTGAAACTTTATCGGGAGATAACATTGCGGTAGTTTCTGGGAAGCAAGGAGATCTCTTGCCACCGAGTGTCACGTTTACCCAAGAAGCTAAGAATTGCTTGGTTGGCATAAAAGTGAATCTTGAAAAGTCTAAAGCTTTTTGTTCTAAAAATGTGACTGCTCGTAGAAGAGATATTTTTACTAGTGTTTCTTCAATACATTTTGCTTTGGACTTAGGAAGATATCTTGGAGTTAACCTTAATCATTCCCGTACCAGTAGGGCTTCTTTTCATTCGGTGATTATCAATCTCTGTCTCCTCCTTCACTTTGTTTGCATTGGGTTCCACCTCCAGTTTATTCTGTTAAATTGAATTGTGATGCTAGTTGGTTTCCTCCTTCTGGCTATGCTGGTTTTGGTTGTATCATTCGTAATCCTGATGGATGTTGGTTGAAAGGTTGCACTGGGAAAGTCAAAGTGTGCAGTGTTCTTTTTGCTGAATTGTATGCAATTTGGAGAGGCTTACTTCTTGCTTGGGAGAGTGGATTTCGTGAGGTTATTTGTGAAACAGACTGTTTAGAAGCTCTTTTCTTGGTAAACCAAAGAATGCTTGGTAAGGATATTCCGGAATGGGATTTGGCAAAGCATATACATGAGGTTATGAATTGGAATTGAAGAGTCTCTATTCTTTTAATTCAGAGGACTGCAAATAGTGTTGCAGATTGTATGGCTAAAGCAGTTGCTTCTGTCGAGGACATTCACTCGAATTGGAGCCAACCATGGAGTGAGCTTCAACATCTAATAGATTTAGATATGACCCTAGCCAATTAATTTGGTTTTGTCTCTTTTTTTTTTCTTTTTTTTCTATTTAGTCACCAAAAAAAAAATACATTCTTAGCATGGGTTTTGGTTTATGTTTTCGTTTTTAGTGTTTTTATTTTAGAATTTTGTAAATAAAAAAGAAAAATAATAAAAGCAATATAATTCAATTTTTTATTTTATCTTTTATTTTATTTTATTTTTTTATAAAATTCTAAAAATAAAAAATAAAATAAAACTTAACATATGATTAGCATTTTTCTAACTAAATAAAGTCATTTTGGTTTTGGAATTTTAGAACAAAAATAACTTGATCTAGTCTAGACAGTAGTTTTTGAAAATTAGACAAATCACTAATTTTATTAAAATTGGATAAGTTGAAGTGGATTCCACCATTTTCACTTAAGGCAGGAGCTTTTTTGGGAGGAAAAGTATAGGGTACCAATATACTATCTGCCAATTTATTGCCAACAATAATTAATTATTATATTTTAAACACATGTATAAAGAGACACATCTCGGAAATACATATATAAAGACACTTCCATTAGACACAGCCATAAAAAAATTATTTTTATCAGACACATCCACAAAGACACTTTCATTAAACATATTCATAAACAAGAGTTGGCAGAAGTTGGTAGAAATACTGTTGGTAACGTAGCGGAATTGTTTTTGGGAGGTCAGGAGGTCTAATGAGGCTGCTCTGGCGGATATCTCGTCGCTCCAGGTGTCAGTGCGGATAGCAGAAGCAGATATTGGAGTTGAAGCAGAGAGGGTCACGACAGTTGCTGCATTGCCGGAGGAGTTAGCTAAGCTGGGCTTCTTCACATTGATCTACGGTTTTCAGACATGAAGAATGTAACAACCCCGGTTTTCGAGAACGCGAGATCTTTTCTGAAAGTACAGATTTCTCCGGAAGATCGGTAAGGGGAAAACCTTTGATATATCATCAAGTATCTCAATCCTCATTGTCATTATGTCATCTTTAAGCTAGAACCTTTTCCGAGGCAACCTCGATAACGCAGTCACGAAGAACCTAGTTTTTGAACCGTATCGGTTAGGAGTTTTGATTCAGTTTTTTCGTAAATAGTCTCAGTTTGACAAACCAGACTCGATTCATGAGAGAAGAGAGATAATAGGATAATATTATCATTATATTAGTATTAGAAGCTTCTTGAATGATATTATAAGGTTACCTGGTCAGTTTTAGTTAAAAATAGAAAATCGGTTTAACCGGGTTCACAGTTTACTGGTGCAGCTTAGCACCAGCACTCTCTGATGACTTTAGCAATGCTAAGGCCTCATTATACATGTTTTACTCTCATAATAAATATGTTACTAGTGTCATTTATGCTAGTAGCTCAGAAAATAATTTTTAGAGATGTTTTTACAAGTGTTCCAATACATCTAGTTTTAGTAGTTACACACCTGAGATATTTTAATATTATTTTAATCCACCTCCAAGCCAACCAATCACAACTCACCCTACACCCCCCAAAACCCCCAAAGCTGGCTCATTTTCACTTTGTGGCCGAAAATAGGAAGAGAGAAAAAGAGAGAAAAGTTCTTAGTTCCAAATCTTCAAAGCTTGATTTATGCTGAACTAAAACTCAAATCAAAATTCTAATCTGACCAAAATGATCCTCTCTTCTTTCTCTACATGATCATATGAATTATCAAGGTTGGAATCAAGGTGAGTTGGCTGCACCATCTCTCTTTTGATTCGGTTTCAAGGAAACATGCTTAAAGATGTGTTTTCTTGATGTTCTTCCTTAAGAATCATGCTTAACTTGACTTGAGGGCCAAGAAACGTGACTTTTCAGCAAGTCTGAGGTTAGAAATCACTTCCTAACTTGCTGAGTGAGATTTGGTTAGTTGAGGGTTTTTGGATTTAAAGTTGTTCTTGATGTGATTTAGGAGGAAAAAGTGCTTAAGGACCACCTGAAAGTCTAACTGAATTAGGAGCAGCAAAACCAGGTAGGGTGTAACAAAATTAATCTTGATTATTTGTGTTTGAATTGTGTGAATGTTGTATGCTTTGGCTGTGCTAAAAATTGGTTACATATATGATTGATTCTTGGTGAAATTTTGGTGAAATTTTGATGAAATTTGATGAAATTCAAGCTTTAAAGTTCATGTTCTTGGGGCAGCTGGAAAAATGAAACCCTAGGCTTAAATTGAGGTTCAATTTGTGTTGAAATCATGTAGAAAAGATGGAGTTTTAGTGGCTGCTAATTTATTATGAATTATAGTAAAAATCGGTTGCTGAAAAGACTGAAAAACGGGTAAAAACAGAGAAAGAATCTGAAGAATTTATGAAGAACATGAAGAACACTTTGAGTGTGATGAAGAACAATGAAGAACAGACTTTAGATCCTTAAAAGGGCAAGGAAGTAAAAATTTTGGTGTTTAAGGTGTTTAAGAGTAATTTCTGAAAGTTAGGGTGATTAAAGTAGAAATATTAAAAGTTACGGATGGTAGACTAGGGTTAGGTACTATATGAAAAGTTAAACTGTTTTAATATAGACTTAATGAACCTATACTTGGGACAGGCTAACTATTCATATCGAGATTTACATAAGCTTTAAGTACACATGTTAAACAGAGAAGTCAAAGCAGAGTAAAGAGATTAAGAGCAGAGGACTTATTGAAAAGTTAATTGTTGCTTGAGGCAACCCAAGAGATATTGTTTGCTTATTTGTTGCTTAATGCAACCCAAGAGATAATGTTTATTATCTGTTGCTTAAAGCAACCCAAGAGCTTCTGCAGGGAAACTAGGATACCTACAGCAATTTTCCGTTCTCAAGAGTATATTTCCTGCGAGTAGAAAGCAAAGGCTGTCTCAATAGAGCTGCTAATAATTATATGCGCATTTTTTTGAACGGAAGATCATATCCAGGAAATCGTGAACTCGTGACCAGATAAATGTTGGGAATGCAGGTGCTAACCGACACATGAGCTCATGACCTATACTAGGACTAGACATGCATCATTCTTGTCTGCGCATCATTCTCTGTTGCATTCCTACTTGTGTGTGATCTATTTCTTTATGTTTGTTTGCTCGAGTGCTATGTCTGTGCTTTATCTTCTTGTATTCTTCTGCTTATGTTATGTTCTTTATTTTTCTATCTATTTTTAACTTCTGTTTACTACTTTACTGTATTCTATTATCCATCTGCTAATTGAAAATGAATAAATGAATGTAACTAACAACCCTGACCCTACTAAGAACTCCCCAGTTCTTACCCCTTCTCTCCCTTCCTCCCCCTCAGATGGAGACGGGCGTGATCTTCTATGAGTTCGAGGACTCTTACGTCTACGAGGATCCGGTACATCACAGTTACTTCATTATGAGTTTGGAGCCTCGTATTAGACGATATGCGTTACCTAATCGAGCTTTTCAACATCCTCTGTCTAGCCCGCATTTTGACCCCGATGCTCCTTACGACTTTCCCTTATCCTGGTTACATCCTGACGCACCTGGACATCCTTTTCCTGATGATCCCGAACCCCCTATACCAGCTCAACCTTTGAATAAGGCGGTACTGATGAGAGAATTTTTGTGTGGTCTAGAAATTTGCGGATAAATCCTCGTTGCAAGTATAGTTTCTAAACCTTCAAAAGTTCTTTCATACAAATGTTTTGGTTGTCACAAGTAACAAACCCCTAAGTAAATTGATAACCGAAGTATTCAAACCTCAGGTCGTCTTCTCAAGGAACTACAGGGAAGTATGTTCTTATTATTGGTTATGGATGTTGTAAATTGGGGTTTTGAGAATGAGGAGCGAATGGTTTAATTAGCAAATAAAGTAAATGAAAAACAAGCAATTTAAATGGCAAGTAAATTAAATAAATGACTGTAAATAAACTTTTGGCAAGGTATGAGAAATTAGAGGTCCTATCCTAGTTATCCTTATCAATGATGATGAGAATTGAATCTTAATTCCACTTTGTTAACCTTTACTAAGATAAAGGAAGGTCAAGGGATTAATTGGTTTGATCTTCGAATCCTATTTATTTCCTAAGAAAAGATTGGGATTATTGAAGTTCAGTTTAATTAACAAAGATAACAATTATCATTCATGTTTGAGTTTGATAACTCCTGAGTTACTGATTTCTTAACCAAGACCAAAAAGAGAAAAGTAAATCTACTGGAATAAAAATGTCTTCAGATGGGAATAACAATAATGTAAATAAAAGAGATCAATAATAAACTGAAATACCTCAAATAACATTAATTCAAAGAGTAATCTGTAACATAGAAGAATTCATAAATTAAATTGAGAAAATAATGAAAAGGAATATTGAACTTGATAAAGAGATAATCCTGAAAGCGAATAAAATCCTAATTCTAAATCCTAATCCTAAAGAGAGGAGAGAGAGGAGAGAACCTCTCTCTAAACTAAATCTAAATCATGAAAACTAACTAAAAGTGGAGACTCTCCCTGAATGGATGCATTCTCCCACTTCATAACCTCTGGTCTATGCCTTCTGGACTTGAATTTGGGCCAAAAAGGGCTTCAGAATTCGCTATGAGCGTTTTCTGCAATTTCTGGTGCGTGGCCTCTGTCACGCGTCCGCGTGGATCACGCGGTCGCGTCATTCGGAGTTTTCCTTGGCACGCGGTCGCGTTAGTCATGCGACCGCGTCATATGTGTTTTGCTCGAGGCGCGCGATAGCGTCAGTCACGCGTTCGCATCGTGCTCTCTTCACACTGGCATGCGGCCGCATCGTCCATGCGATCGCGTGGCTGCCAGTTTCTTCACAAACTCCGTTTTATGCTTTCCTTCCAATTTTGTATGTTTCCTTTCCATCCTTTAAGTCATTCCTGCCTTAGAAGATCTGAAACTACTCAACACACTAATCACGGCATCAAATGGAAATAAAGGGTAATCAAAATAATTATTTTTAAGCATAGGAAACATGTTTTTCACATACATCACATAATAGGGAAGGGAAAGTAAAACCATGCAATTAATATGAATAAGTGGGTGAAGGATTGAATAAATCACTCAAACTAAGCATAAAATATATCATAAAATATGGGTTTATCAACCTCCCCACACTTAAACAATAGCATGTCCTCATGCTAAGTCCAAGAGTAATGTTAGGTTAAAATGGTGGAATGCCATGCAATGCAATCTAATCTAAATGCAACTACCTAAATGAATGATGCATCATGCAATTCTAATTTTTATTCACTTGTATATAAAGCTTGCATGTAGTTAAATTAATTCACATTATCAAGGAGTCATGTATATATATAGCCAAGACTTAGATAGTGATAAAGTGCCTTTACAATTGAGATGGGAG